>NC_053113.1:27626935-27734435 GCF_010015445.1 Perca fluviatilis | reverse complement strand
GGTTCTCCAAGCCAGCTGATTGGATGACGCTCCACTCGTACGCTGTAAATTGACGAGTCATGATGCGGAAAAACTCCGGCACAGAGATGCTACCTAGAGGGAAAGAAGGAGGGAGGGAGGGTGGAGAGGTGTGAGGGCCAAAAAAAATGGAAGAAGAGAGAGAAAGAGGGACAGAGACAAAGACAGAAGAAAAAGGGAAGGAGGGAGATGAAGGGAAAGCAAAATGAGGTGAGAGGAAGATGGAGGGAGGCTCGAAACCTTTTTATCCTATAGATTATCCAAATACTGCTCAGCTTTTGAGATTAGTGCAAGGACTGAGATTAGTGTGAACACACACACACACACACACACACACACACACACACACACACACACACACACACACACACACACACACACACACACACACACACACACACACACACACACACACACACACACACACACACACACACCAACATTGTCCTCTTGTGGTCAGATTGGAGAATACATAAGCAATACAATTTCTGCCTTATTCTTAGGACTTCTACTGATTATACTTACAGATTTGGCTGTCATGGATTGATTATCATTAGTGTGAGATGGTTGAAATGGACAGCTAACACAGAATTTTGTAGCTTGATCTTTAAGCTTTTGCCAGGATTCAGACAGTAGCATCATGATTAATTCAAGCATGTTTGAATATTGGAAAGTCTCATATTACAGGAGACATTAAGATTTGTCGTAAAAATCATTATTTCTCCATTGTTATGTGTATCTGTAACAAGCAGCATGTATGCGGTTGTGTGTGTGTGTGTGCTTTTGTGTACCCAAGTCAAACTATTTCCCCAAATTTAACCCCTTTCACTCCATCCCTATTAGCAAAATGCCTAAAATAAAATCCCCAAATTAATGTCAAACTTCAGTCATGCAAACCACAAGTGTACAAAAACATTAAGCTTAGTACTATTTTTACCACTGAATTGCCAGATCTCAATGTATGTGTCTATATTGGTTGATATTGTTAATGCTGCTTCATCTGTTATCCTCAGCATTTACCTGGCATGGTGGTCTTCATGATATCCACCCCAACCTGCACCCCCTGCTCTGCAGCAAGCACAGCGTAGTCCCCCTGGTGGGACAGGTTGAAACTCCAGGCCGGGAGTTCAGGACCTGAATCTGAACTGACCTGGGCGCAGACAGCAAGACAGTAATCAAATAGTGGATATTTTTTATTATATGACAAACAGCATGGCCATCAGGGAACTACTTTAACATCCTCTGAAAGCTATTAAACAAGTGGGGAGCTCTAAGCTCTAAATTAAAATACAGAAAACTAAGTCAGAGCAACAGTCCAGTAACAAGACATGAGCTCAACAATTACCAGCGCCAAAGTAGCATCTAAAGTAATTCTATTTACACTGTACAAGATGTACATAAACCCACCTGTGCAAAGTGTCTGTTCTGGTGGCTCCCCATCTAAAATACTATATTTGCCTAATTTTCACTACTCAAGTGTAGTTTAGGGGCTATCAACATGTGAATTAAAATAAAAAATATCACTGTCTTTTGACAATTACTGACCCCGTGGTGGGCAGGTTAGTACAAAACCTTGCTGTGCATCCAAACCTTGTTCAAACCCACAAAACTGTATTTTGTAATTGTTTATGGAAATAGTTTAGATTAAAAAAAATAATAATCATAGTATGAACCTTCAGTGGTGCTGCCAGATAAGGCTTCCCTCTGGGGGATCGCTCCAGTCTGATCTGTGACCAGGGGATCCCCATCCTCTCACACACAAATCTCCTCAGCAACAACCTGCCAGCCTGATGCAATATAAATATAGACAGACAGTGCATTACACATAGATATATTGACAAGTAGGAAAGGAGTTGGGTGATAGTGCGATAAATTAGACCGCACAACAAACGTGTGCGGTCCACACTCACCATGGCTGACTTTGCATCCTTAGCAAACGCAAACTGCCCGATCCGGTCTTTCTCCTCCCGCTGAATGCAGCGAGCAGCTAACAGCCAGTCAGACCTGCTCGGTGTCCACGACCCGCAGCGGAAAGCCCAGCGAACAGAGCCCATCTCCTCACCTTCATCTAGACTTCTTCACAACTTCAGGCTGCTCACAAGTTGTTAGTGAGCTAACAAGTTAGCATCCTGAGTTCAATTCAATTTCAATTCAATTCAATTTTATTTATAGTATCAAATCATAACATAAGTTATCTCGAGACACTTTACAGATAGAGTAGGTCTAGACCACACTCTATAATTTACAAAGCCCCAACAATTCCAGTAATTCCCTCAAGAGCAAGCAGTGCGACAGTGGCGAGGAAAAACTCCCTCTTGGGAGGAAACCTCGGACAGACCCAGGCTCTTGGTAGGCGGTGTCTGACGACAACAAAACTCAGGAAATGTTATATATGTTTCAGGGCTTTCACAGTGAAGCACCACATCAACAGGCTGCTAATAAAACTACTACTCTTTATTTACGTTTTGGATTTGACAGCAAACATGTCCGGAAGAGCCCGGCGAGATTAAATGTCGTCATAAGTGGGCGCGGTGGAGGATTGACCAATAGGAGCGATCGAAACAGTGCGCAACTCACGATACCTTCACATGCTCTCAGGAATATTTTACAAATGGCCAAATCGTGTTGTGGTTTCAATAATATAAGAGTTGTTTTGATACCCGAGACAGATGGAATTATCTGAAGCCTGCTGACTGTAAAGATAATGTTTATCAATCGTCTTACTTTAAATAAAAATCTCTTAGCTGGGCCTCATCCTTGAACATCCATTAAATGGCTTTCTTCTGCAACAGAATGGCGAAATTAGCGATGTGCAGCGTCAACAATATAAAAACAAATGTTTTGATTGAATGATCCCATTTTCTAGTTCAAATTATTCTATTCGACTTGCACCTTTAGTTGTAGATTTACAGTTTGGACGTATAATTATTGTTTCCGAGCTGTTCGTGAATGCAGCATTAAAATTGTAAGATTCTAGGATGTTGTTTTGATTGAGGTACATCTGTGCGCGTAAGGTAAATTGTCTTCATAATACGTTAATGATAATGATTTATTGGAGGTGGTGGTAATATAGGCAACACACTACGTTGCATTAATGATTGTGATGATAAAATTGGGTTGTACCCGTCTGGTTAGAAAAATATCTAGCGTAGGCTACCCAAAAAAAACGTTATTTCTGACTAGAAATATTTGGAATATTGAAGGGCATAACCTAGAAGCACAGATTGCGTATAGGTATATTGTCCAGGTGTATGCTAACAGAAGAAACGTACATGTCAAATATAGCCTACTTACAATAGGCTACACTTATGACTGTTTTACTAGGCTATATTCTAACATATAGGCGATTAGATATAGTCGAGATTGTGTGCTTGTATAAATCTAATAGGACAAATACTATCGCATAACTATGTGTGTATGGGAAATTGAAACATCAGCAGGAGGCTTCATTTTATTTTATCTTTCTTACAACCTCAAAATCTGCATTTTGACAGGTATTTTAGTTAATGAGACCACCTTTACTCAAAATGTAACACAATGAAATGTATTTAAAGATGATTCCCCTACGAAGATCCATAAAATACCCCACCTTTATGGCGTTTCCACTTCCCAAGACAAATAACAAAAATGCTAACACGTCTGCAATTTACATAAAAAAGAAAGTGAAATACTAACTTACTTATGTGATATTATATTATATTAGTACTTTTACTTTGTATTTACTTCATATTGTAATTCTGTTTTTTTTCCATATTGTTATTCTACTTCTCTCCTTTCTGTCTATCTCTACTGCATATACTACGAGGCCCATTGCATCCCTCCTTGGTTTCTCTTTTTTCTTTTTCTTTTTGTTTGAGTTTTGAGTTTTTACTTTTCCAAATTGAAGGTCTAAGGACAGAGAATGGCCAATGTTGTACACACTCTAAAGCCCTCTGAGACAAATTTGTGATTTTGGGATATATGACAAATTGACCTAACTTGACACACTTTGAATATTCCAAAAACATTAACTACTCTCTGTTTTACATACAGGAAGCCTTTTCAGCCTGTGATGCTTCTCTACCTGTGTACACTTACCTGGCAAATGGGCAAGCCAGGCAATAAAGGTGGAAACCCCTGCAAGTCTTGTCTTAATATTATGTGGCCTTAGATACATCAAATCAGGGCCTTATCATCACCTCAGAAGTCAACCCTCCAACGGAAAAAAAAACTTCAAGTCTCATATGCCATTATACAGAGCCAGCATCTAGTGTAACAGCTGGGATCCGTCTCCTACTCTCTTCACAGGGACTGCTGGAGCCACTGAGGGATTCCTCCCTGATGAAAACCACTTTGCTTTTGAAGGAGAGCTGCACTGCTAGACATGGACTAACCTCTAGTCTACAACAATCCACCCCCCATACTCTGACCTGTGATCTATCTCTCTTTGTACATACAGGACCTTCCACCTCTTTGACTCTTTGTTCTCCTTGACCATTCCCCCCAATTGTCTCTTCTTGGTGTCTCTGGGCTTCTTGTCCCTTCTTGCTGCCAAGCTGGATTTCCTGCAGATGAAACATCTGAAGAGGAAGAGGAAGAGCAACTACAGTGTGAGAGAAACACAGACTCTCATCAGGGAGATCCACAAGAGGACAGACGTGTTGTTCTCCAGACAGCAGGTGTCTTCTCTTCTCTTATCTTGTCTTGCCTTCTCTTCTCTTCTCTCGAACAGCTCAACAGCAGCACACAACAATTAGCTAACTACACTGTCCTGTCCAATTAGCAACTTATTCCTAGTCTTTTGTAACATCTTGTTTAATGTGTGAAATGAGTTTTCAAAACAGTTATGTGATATACATATAAGTCTATGTGACTGTACATTACTGACAAAAGCAGCGGTTATACATTTTTTTTTTCAAATGTATATTACAGTATAGGATTTGTGTTAGGAGGCATTACACAATGAACTGACATGATCATCCAAAAAGCCACAGAAGTCACAAGCAACTAAAACATATGACACACATTATGAATAAGAAAAAGAGTAAACCTACACCAATCAATCAACACGATCGCAAATAGGTTGGCTGCTAAGTAAAACGAAAGTGCAGGTAAGGAATTCCCAAAAAATATATTTTTAAAATAAATTAAAAGCAGTATCTAGATTATCTCTATTGTCCACCAGAGAGCACTGACACAGTTTATTATTCAACTGCAAGATATCCAGCTCCGTGCACATCTTCGTCACAATTCTTTAAAAAACTGTTTAAAGGATCCTTGTCAAAAATATTATGTTATGTATTTATGGAAAGAAAATTCTCATGTCTCAAATATTGATATTAGCCTCAATATTATCTTCTGGCTATACTCTTCAGAGGATAATTTATTTTTTCAGACATGGCAGTATTGTTATGTTTCATAGAAAACAGGCATTTTCATTATTTTGATAGAAACCTGCATTGCTCACACTTTCCTACAGACCTACAAGTGCTTCCTCACCACAACACAACCCCGACTTCACAAAAGCCATGTTAGAAATGTTAGAATAGAACAGTCTAATTGCTGTTTCTTGTTCTTCTTCTCTTCTATTTTTGTGTGAACAGAACACAGCCATTAACGAGCTGAAGAGACAGGCATGGGAGGAAGTGGCACGAGGTGTTAATTCTCTGGGAGAGGGAGAGCTACGCACTGCTGCTGAGGTGTGCTTATTCCTACGCTCAAATCATACTGTATGTTTATATTTTTTATTTTCATGACCTCTTAAACACGAGTTCCTTCCTGATCTCCTGTGCAGGTGAAGCGTCGTTACCTGGACTGGCGTGCACTGATGAAGAGAAAACAGCTTCGGGCTGAGCTCTCTCTCTCCTCCTCCTCATCCTCATCTGTGGCCCTGAAGACTGAGTATGATCAGTCCTCCCCTGAGCATGAGACAGCTTCTCTGGGATCTGGGTGTGACCAGCTGCTTGACCTCTCAGGCCTCTCAAAGGATTGTCACTGCGACTGGCCAGAGCTGGCGGCTCTCGGTGAGCCGAGCGGGCAGGCCATGATGGCACCGCTGGGTGTGAAGATGGAGGATGATGTCAGTGAATACAGAGTAAGAAACATAAACTCATCATCAACATTGTGGTGCCACAGCAGTGTCTGTGTTTGTAAGATTACTATATATTATATATTCTGATTAAAAACCATAGTCTATTAATTGATTTAGCATGTAAATAAGGACAAAATAATATCTCAAAAACCTCCATGCTTTTTGATACAGAGCTCACATTAACACTGTTCATGTTAAGACAAGTAGCCATAATTGACAAGATAATGTGTTAATTAGCTTAATTAGCAGAGGTAGGTAAGTTACACATAGGTAGAGATCAAGTTAAATGAAAGGACTTTAATTTAATTTAATTAATTAGGATTTAATCTAAACTTGACATTTAAATGTCACTTTTTTGTGACTGCATTACAATCTGTTCTAAGATAAAATAATCATCTGTTCATACTATGGTATTACAGTCATACACAATAATCCTTTCAAAAAATCTTCCAGCCTATTAACTGACAGTTTTATTAACCTGAAGCTGCAGATGAATAGATATCCAGATTGTTTGTCTCTAGCATGGGTCTTGATTGCATCTTTCATCATCTATCATCAGGGTTATTTTCTGAGACTTTGCGAAGCTCCGTTGAGAGCCACACTATACAGCTGCTTTCACAGGATGAGAGTAGTGGTACCTTTCAAGACAATTAAACCTAAATGTATGTGTAAAATCAGTGGAGCGCCCCTTTCATGATCTCACTTTCTCCCTCTAGCTGGATGGTGATGGTGATATGGGACACAGAGAAATGGATGAAGATGATATTCCCTCCCTCCTCAGTGACATTGTGTCACGTGGTGAGGGGCATGTTGGTGATGTTTACTCCCACAACGACTTGGGCATGCTCACGTCCTCCAAGGCTCCGACGTCTACCACCAACCGAGACTTGCCACTCGCTGGTGGCCTGATGGGGATGCCAGCCCAAGCTCTGGGTGGACTAAATAATCATGAAAATGTGGGGGCAGGTTTTCGTGTTGCTGTTGAGAAACAGCGACTGGAGCTGGAAAAACAGCGCCTGGCTGTGGAAACTGAACGTCTGGCAGTGGAGAAAGAGCGGCTGGTGGTGGAGAAGGAGCGACTTCGTCAGATGGAGGTAGAGAGGGAACGGCTGCAGCTAGAGAGAGAGAGGTTACAGGTGGAGAGGGAGAGGCTGAGACTTCTGCTCCTTAGCCAATCAGAGCGTGTGGACTCCTCATTTGACCTGCCGCCGCAACAAGGCCCTCCTTCGTCCTCCACATCTTCTTTATCCTCCACTCATGATGGACAGAGGGAGAGAGAGAAAGAAAGTAAAGGCTGGATGCCAATGGTGGATCTGGAGACAGAAAGGCTAAAACTAGAGAAGGAGAGACTGCAGCTGGAGAAAGAGAGGCTGCAGTTCTTCAAATTTGAGGCAGGCAGACTGCAGATTGAGAGAGAACGCCTCCAAGTGGAGAAAGAGAGAATGCAGCTGCATCAGGGCCACTGGGAAAAGGACTGATAAGAGATAGAGGAAAAGATGCACACACATTTTTCACCAGCATCAGGGGAGCTTTAATACTGAAAACAACCCAGAATGTGTGGATTTGCATCAGCCGCTGCTACAGCTTTCAAGTTCCACACACGTATCCTTAAGGAAGATGTTTGGCACTGGAATTTGGTCAAGGACAAGACTGAGATGGAGGTCGGACATATTTATGACCACCATGATAAAGCAGTGCCTCATGATGTCTTCATAAAATGCGTGACAGGACAGAAAAGGTGCCGTCATGATAACATCTAGCATTTGTTTGGCATACGCAGCTGGTTGGCCCTGAACATATTTGATACATAAAATGTTCAGTACCTCATCCAAATATACAATGCACAAAATGTGCAGTTTAAAACATCAGATGCTGGGATATCAATAGAACACATGCGTACTAGACATGTTTTATAATGGTGTAGATGAAAGAATGGAACTGGGATGTCTTACTCTGCATTTATGCACCAAACCAGTGCCAACTTATCTACTGCATGGGTGCTTGTCTGTAAAAGATAGCTTCCAACATTAAATAGAAAGCAAACAATTGTTACTTGTACAGAGAGTTTTTTATGCTATTTATGTTTTACTGTCAAGTGCTTGTGTTAAAATATCTACATGATATGTAATATTTACATGCTAATGCTTATAACTTTGTATAGTTGTCCAACTATTTTAAACTGATATTTGCTATTTTTCACAGCAGATATTTTAATTTGTCATAGCATGAAAAGCACAGGTGTTACTAATCCCAAAAACAATGGCTCTGTTCTATTTACATGTCCCAGTAAGCCATGACAGTGTGACTGTGAGCCAGCATGCACAATACCAGGATTCTGAAACTGAAGTAGCTAAATGGAATTCAGTCAATCATTAATTTGAATATTTATACCTGTGTGTTTCCTGCTGTGACATGTCAAAATGTTCCATGAAATAAGGCGTACTAAGATTTTATGTTTTCTCCATTAAGATTTGTGGACTTGGAAAAGAGCTTGAACATCTGTGACGAGCAGCTACTGGAAGTTGGGGTGTGCATGCTAGAAGATGAAAGTGAAATATTCCATTAATGGCTTTTTGCTTTAGTTCTGTTGAGCTATGAATATACTGTAGTATGTTATATTATATAGTGTTACTGGCTGCTAAAAACTGTGACTGTATACTGTCATCCAACACATCAAACACAATATACAATGCCTTTTGATTATGTTGTAAACAATCACCTCTTTTTTAATGTTTGTCCTGAGTTACAACTAATTTATCAATTTGCCCAGCAGCCCTATATTATTATTTCCTTACATTATAATTATATCTGTGATATGCATATATTTGTATGCTATTTAACAGTTTTTTTTATGATTTCTTACTCAGTCCGCACTTCCCTGTTGATACATTTTTAAAATAAAGTTAGTTGAAAAAAGAAGAAGTTGAATAAAATCTGTTACACATCCAAGCCCCAAATTATTGCTTTTGAGGAGGAGCCTCTGTGGTCTGTCTTGTGTCTTTATGTCCTTAGCATTGCCTTTGAAGAGTAATGATAAAAGAGAATCAGAAGATAATTAGAAAAAAAAAACATTTGTCTTCTCTGGATTGATGCTCCTCAGGAAGCCCATCAGGGTTCTCTGGATCAATGCAGGTTAATAAGAAGAGACAAGTGTTAAAAATCACTTTGAGAGCATAACGCAGCTACACAAACCCTTCATCTCTAAAGAGTCAACTTTTGCGCATTTCATTTAAACTGATGTAACCCAGTGACACTCCTTTTTTTGCATTTCATATTTAAATTGTTTATCTGTGTCATAGTGGCATGAAAGCTTTTTACCGCAAGATGGGAGCCACAAACCTTCCAACCTTCCAACAAACCAATCGAGCTGGCCAGTTTGAGATGACAGTGAAACGTTTTTAAATCCATCAGTGAGGCCTCTTTTAAACTATAAAATCACCTACAATCCTACAGATCCTTATATATGCACACACGCACGCACACACACACACACACACGCACGCACGCACGTACGCACGCAGGGACACACAAACGCGCGCGCACACACACACACACACACACACACACACGCAGGGACTAAAAGCGGCCAGATTGAATCACAAAGACTATTTTTCCGGCTTAAGGTTATTCTGTTGTCTTCCTGTGAGATGAAAGCTATATATAAAAGGCCCTTCTTTAGCTATGTCTGGATTTAAAACTAGTTTGAAAATCCATCATATTTGTTATAAAAAAGGGTACCTCAGCACTGGAGGGGTACAGTGACTCGAACAACTGCTGTGTGGACTGTCTGAGACATGGCAGCTAAGGCCAGAGGTGGAGAATCTACAATATTTCCTTTCTGATACTGTGCCTGTTTTTATATTTTAAGTCTACATTTATTATGGCCTATACTTTACCTATTACAGTAATGCAGTCAAATTGGAAAAATTACAGTTCAGAGATTTAGGCCTACAGGTAATGAAAATAGATTCTTAGCAGAGCGGAACAAGTTGTAAAGAATATACTATACTAAAACACTGTCTACAGAGTGAGATGCCCTAAGGTCCTCTAGTAGACTGTTCTACAGGTGCCGATGATAAAACCTAAAAAGCTGATTGCCCAAGCACATAGACGGATCCCACCTCTTAGGCTGTAATTGTGGTGCTGTTACGGCCTGTTCTCATGAATCATACCTTCGAAAAGCTAAGAAAAGTTAAAGGGGTGGTTCTGAATTTTGGACATAGGACCTCATTTCCAAGTTAGCCCGTGTTTTATTTATCAGTGGAGACCGTTTTCAGCACTTCTCATCCAGTCCTTCCAGTTGCAGAGTTCGCTGGTGTTAGGCTAGCGCAAGTCAACAGTATCTGCTAACCTGCCACTAAAAAAGTCTGACCCACTCCACAGTACACCCGAGGCAAATAAATTATAACGCCAGACAAAGAATGGTATCATAATTGCACATGCTACTTAACTTTAAGTAAATGTTTTTAAAAAGATGATTGGAATAAAAGAAAATGAAGGTATGACGTCCACTTTGTACAGCTGCTCAGTGTCAGCCACTCTTAATTGGGCCATGTCAGGTTCTGACACAGAGTGGATGGGCAAGATATATTTAAGGCTTACAGATTATTTCACAACCCAACCAAAATGTTATCATGTCTTTGAAATATTCAGCAGACTCATCACTTTTAGGAGAGAATGTGATATTGTTGTGGCCATTGGGCATTGGATATGAGTGGCTGTCGGTAGTAGCACTCTATGCTGCTTTTTGCACCCAGCTTCAAAAACTTGATGTGAATTTATAATGGCATTGCTAGAGTATTTCATTCTCTATCAGCCTCTCTACAATTCTATCTGAGATTTGCAGATGAAGAGAAGATTTACTTACACTTCACTGTACATTTAATATTGTCAAATATATTTAGAACAGGATGATGTAAATCTCACTGAGTGAAATATATACAATAATCATCCTGAAACAAATCCTTTGGTTTTTATTCAACTTGTGATCAGTTCCATTTATTTACTCTTCAATCTAAACTGAAAAACAAGTTTGTCACACTTTTCAGATGACATTAAAAATTAATAAAAGTCAGATTTGTTGTTCATTTAGTCAAAAAATTATATATTAATCCAACCATGTAGAATCACAGCTTTGTGTGTTCATTTATTGTCATCTTAAATCTTGTCTGCAGACTACAAATCTGTATAGTAAGTAAGTAAGTGTGCACAGTATAGTAAACACACATCTCAATAGACAACTAACAGCAACGACAAAACAGCTTGGGGATGAGCTGCTTGGGTGAGCTGAGTATTGGTGGAATTAAATTTGCTATTCGAACATGAGAGACGCCTCAAAGAAAAAGTCAGAACAGGGGAGATGGTCATGATGAGAGAGGAGCTGTGAGAAATCAGGGTTTGACAGGGAGAGGGAGGATAAAGAGAACAAGCTGAGGAATAGAAAGTGAGAACAGAGGACAACTCAGGAGTGGCTGAACTGGATGGGGGATAATGCAGAGCTGAGGGAGGGAAAGACACACTAAGAAAGAGGAGATGAAATGAGCCAGTAAAAATGAAAAGGTGAAAAGGCTGCTGTTGCTCTGCAGTGACAATAAAAGAGGCAGATTGAAGGTGTGGGCGTGCATTTGCACGTAAAGGTGCAAGGTTAAAAGGCTGGCGGAACCACCTCAAAATTGTTATTTTGCTTCATCTTCGGGGTAAATGGGAAATACTTGTCAGTAATAACCCAGCATGGTATGTGTGTGTGTGTATGTGTGTGTCTCCTTGTGTGAAAGAAATCGGGAATAATGGGAAATGCTTGTCAGCGATAGCTATGCATCAGGAGTGTAAGGTCCCCATGGATTGTAAAAGGAGCCTAAATGACAAAATCGCAGCAGGGAATTTAACCCCGTAACAGCTGCTGGTCTACAACAGCAGAGACTGTGCAGTGTGAAGCTTCACATACACATACACACAGAACATACACATAAAAACTCTGGTGATGCTCAATATTTCAGGTGTTCTGTTGAACATCTCAAAGTCGCTGAGTAACTGATTGGAGTTTTGGCTGTGATTCAAAGGTAAATCCTCCACCACAGCTGAGACCCTGATTGGCACAATTACAATGAAAATGTTGAGCTAGGCTTAATCATTTTCAGTCCACAACTTTAGTCCAGATCAGAACATATCAACAGCTTAAAAAATAAAAAAAAATCACAGTGCATTGCATCACTTCTATTATTCAGTTGTAAATGAGGCCCACATGTTGGTTGCAGTGCAGGGACAGGATTGGTGGATAAATAACCACGCAGAGAGAGCAGGTTCAGCATTGATGTTTTACTAGAAAAAGAAACCAAATGGAAAGACAAGAAACAAAGGAAGAAATAAACTATGTTAAAGAGTGTTGACAGCCCAGCAGTCTGCTTTTTGCTGTCTATGCATGATACCTTATGTGCTGGAGCTGGCAAAGAAATAAACACATAAGTATCATGTACAGTTTAACTGCCTGGTGTGTCTGGTGTGGTGATAGCTAGATCTGTGTCAACTGTCTCTTCACAAATGCATCCACTGTAGAAACCCACTATTTTCATTATTTCTCTCCTGCTGGGTTGCTGCACTACTGCTGCACTGATCTCCTAGGCTGAGAGGAGGTGATTGGAAATGGTCTACCTTATTCCTTACAGCCAAGAAGAAGGTTGTTGTTTGAGATAATGGAGGTTTTAAGATATTATTTACTATTTATGCTTTTATCTGTTGAGTTTGACCTCAATACAATTGATGCAGGACTGATGAGTGATGAGATACGTGTGTGAGTTTAACAAAGAAGTGGCAGTTTTTTGTGTGAAATGTTGGAGGTTAAAAGGTATGCAATATTCAGAACAAAGAGCCAGAAGAAACTCAGATTGTAAGTTGGTGTTTCTATTTTTCAATTCATCTCTATTCCATTATTTTCTGATGTGTCAGGGCAGAAAATAGAGTAATTTGTCATTGCTAAGATGCACTTTGTACAGAGAGTTCTGTCTGACAGTGGGACAGGAGGGGCGAGGAAAGCAGAAAGAGGGGAAGGGAAAGATAAAACAAGAGAAGGAGCCAGGAAGATTTCAGAGATGGGAGGTAGGACACATGACTAACAGTAGAATTAAAAACAACAAAGCAGACAAGGAAGAATAGGAGAGGTGGACAGGGCAGAAAACAATTCCATCCCCACATACAGTATCGCTGTATTATGACACAATATCTAAGCATCACCACCATGCTAAGTTGTAATACAGTACAACAAAATAAGTAAAATTGCACTGGTGTGAGTCCATAAAAATAGATTTGTTTTATTTTCCTAATTGTTCCTAAGATTCCTCAGTGGATGCGCCAAAACACGCTGCCATACAGTATATAACAGATTTTAAACATTTGATTGATTGCTCTTGCCAAGCATGTTGGATCCAAACATGTCCCTAAAAAGTGCTAACCCTGCTCAGTTTGAACTTGTGTTGGTTTTCAGTTTGTAGTTGACTAACATCTGGTGAGAAGACAAAAAGCACTGAGGCGATATGAAATGCAACACAAATGCTACACTTTCCAAATGTCAGACAGAATTGTTTCCCTACAGTACGGTAATTGCTGTGGCCCATCCTCTCTGGAGGCCTGCCTAAATGGCTTCTCATTATATCGGCTCCAGTGTTGAATACTGGCATCTAGATGCTGTTTCGAGGGGCCTTTGCAGCCCAACATCAGACTGTTTTGGGGTAAAAACACTGGTGAAACAGACAGACAGGCAAAAATGAAATGGTCTGAACTTCTCACGGTGCTGGAGTGATCACTCTGAGCTGACCCTGTGAATGCAACAATGTGGTGTGCGTGCATTTCTATGTGTGTGTCCGTTGGATTGCCAGATGGACATTCACTGTTGAGCAGGACACACAAAGAATGTGGCATATTAATATTCTCAAGTTATCAAAAAAACAGCCATATAACAGAATGTATGCCATGGCCTCTGACAATCTGTGATCAATGTTTTCTATAGCTCTCTATAGACCTATAGATATATATTTATTTGTATTATATATAATATGTAGATTTATAAAAAAATTGATCTTAATTACAAGTAGTGGCATTTTCTTTTATATTCATTATTGCAATGAATTGTTATCTAAGATGATTAAAAAAGACAGGTGAGTTCTGTTTTGCTACGCAGTTATTTACAACAGTTTTAAAAAGCAAGCTTTCTGATATGGTACCTTTGCCCGGCCACTGGAAAAGACTGAGGATCTCAAATGACAACCAAACTGCCTGTTAAAAGTCATTACTTTTATAGAAATTGAAAAGTATACCTGTAGTTCAAGTCAAATGAAGCGCAAACAGCATAGACCAGTGGTTCTCAATCTTATTAAGGCCCTTGAAACACAAGGTTTATAGTCAGCCCACTGTGGGAAAACATGCAAAGAATCATGAACTTTGATTTGCTTTTTTATTGCCCTGCTATATGGATTAATTATTCAAGAGAACATGGAGGCAATTAGTTTCCACAATTTAAAGGTTTGATCACAAATGTTTAAACACTATATTTATTCCTATTTCCTCCATCAGTCATTCTTCTTTAAGGTCCCAGCATTCAGGTTGAGAAGCACTTATGTTAGGTAGCCATTTGAGATCTGCCCATGTGTTTTATTTTTTCTTTCCATCACTGAATATACAGTTTAAACCTTGCCTTTGCCCGTCGGCAAAAAGAAATCTTCAATTTGCTATTTAGCATTTCTACTGTCATGATGATGCTGTTGATGAAGTACTTTGTTAATTACTACTATTAATTTTTTTCTTTACAAACCCCTGTGAATTCTGTGGCCGAGATCAGCCACACTGTGTTTCAAGGTTACTTCTGTACTATATTGGCTGGTTATCTCGTTGGTTTTGGGGCGAGAAATTTCCATATGCGTGATATGAAAGCATTTTCATTCAGTTTGAACATTCCATGGCAAAGTAGCGGGTTTGCCCAGTCCGAACGTTCAAGCTTACAGTTTTCTGGTCTTCTAAGGGTGATAATACCTGGCACACTTTTCAGGCAAGTTGAGATGACGATGACCATGATGATGATGATGATGAAAACAATGTTTATAGTCTTAGTAAGGCGTTGTCAAGAGGTGTCGCTCATTGGCCAACACTGTCCAACGAAGACAGAGCAGGAACAGAGTTTGGTTGTCTTTTCTGTTGTTTTGTTGCTGTTTTTTTACTCCAGTTGCGATCATCATCTTTATCACTATCATCATCATGATCAGTTTGCAGTAATGTTCACAGCTCATAGTTCATTTCATGTAAGTCTGTGCTGGCTTTCCTGCCGGTTTGTTGATATCAGGATGGTATCCTCCAAAAAAACAATTAAATGAATGCTGCAGGCAAGTGTTATAGTCATAGTTGTCCTTTGTATTTTTACTCCACTGTTCACTCCACAGTTGAATGTCACTTATCTCTTGTAAAATAAGTCAATGGCAGCAGGAAAGTGTGATGATAATGTGCAGTGTGTGTTTGTGTATTCAAGTGTGTAAAAATGTGAGTATTTGTATTTGAGTATCTGTAGTTATGTGCATGTTGTGTGTGTGTGTGTTATGAGTTAAAATGATAGTGTGTGATTGCATGTGGGACGTGTGTGTTTGTATGCGTCCTTGTCAAAGTCTGTATGCTTGTGTGTCGTTAAGGCACGGCAGGTGTTTTTGGTTTTCAGGGCAGACCGGAGGACACCACTGCAAGCCCGGGGTGTCGGAGGGAGACGTGGCCAGCATGCACGGCTTTGGGGCAGTCTGGCGTCAGGACGCGGCCATTCTCCCCCACACTTCCTGTGATGGATAGACGGGCCTTGTTCCGCATGGCATCAGAAAAAGACAGCTATACGAGGAGAGGTTGAGGGGAGGACGGAAAAGAGGATGGAGATAGAAAAAGTGGAGATTTAGTTGTAAAAAAAATCATGTAATTTTAGTAAAAAACTGTGCAACAACAAACTTGCGTAAAGACACAGAAATTCTAATAAAAACACATGCACAAAGAACGCTTACACATGCATGTGACTGTACACCCACTGAACACACAAGTACGCTAACAGTTAGAGTGAGGGTGCAAGCACACACATAGTCAAAATAATGCTGTGGAAGTTTTTTCTATTTGCATTCCAGTCTATTTATGTTGTTATAAGGCTCACATTATACGCAAACTGGTGCTGAAACAGTTACTCAAGTAATAGAATAGTCATTGTCAAATAAATCAACGTTTATTATTTATTATCCATCCATCCATCTTCGTCCGCTTATCCGGTGTCGGGTCGCGGGGGGAGCAGCTCCAGCAGGGGACCCCAAACTTCCCTTTCCCGAGCAACATTAACCAGCTCCGACTGGGGGATCCCGAGGCGTTCCCAGGCCAGGTTGGAGATATAATCCCTCCACCTAGTCCTGGGTCTTCCCCGAGGCCTCCTCCCAGCTGGACGTGCCTGGAACACTTCCCTAGGGAGGCGCCCAGGGGGCATCCTTACCAGATGCCCGAACCACCTCAACTGGCTCCTTCGGCGCCAAAGGAGCAGCGCGTTACTCCGAGCTCCTCACGGATGACTGAGCTTCTCACCCTATCTCTAAGGGAGACGCCAGCCACCCTCCTGAGGAAACCCATTTCGGCCGCTTGTACCCTGGATCTCGTTCTTTCGGTCATGACCCAGCCTTCATGACCATAGGTGAGGGTAGGAACGAAAACTGACCGGTAGATCGAGAGCTTTGCCTTCTGGCTCAGCTCTCTTTTCGTCACAACGGTGCGATAGATGGAATGTAATACCGCACCCGCTGCGCCGATTCTCCGACCAATCTCCCGCTCCATTGTCCCCTCACTCACGAACAAAACCCCAAGGTACTTGAACTCCTTCACTTGGAGAAGGCATTCCATCGGTTTCCTGCTGAGAACCATGGCCTCCGATTTAGAGGTGCTGATCCTCATCCCAACCGCTTCACACTCGGCTGCGAACCGATCCAGTGAGTGCTGAAGGTCGCAGGCCGATGATGCCATCAGGACCACATCATCTGCAAAAAGCAGCGATGAGATCCCCAGCCCACCGAACTGCAACCCCTCCCCACCCCGACTACGCCTCGATATCCTGTCCATAAATATTACAAACAGGATTGATGACAAAGCGCAGCCCTGGCGGAGGCCAACCCTCACCTGAAACGAGTCCGACTTACTGCCGAGAACCTGGACACAGCTCTCACTTTGGTCGTACAGAGATTGGATGGCCCTGAGTAGAGACCCCCTCACCCCATACTCCCGCAGCACCTCCCACAGTATCTCCC
Organism: Perca fluviatilis; assembly: GCF_010015445.1. NCBI lineage: Eukaryota > Metazoa > Chordata > Actinopteri > Perciformes > Percidae > Perca > Perca fluviatilis. The sequence continues at coordinate 27,717,056 of NC_053113.1, read as the reverse complement.
GGGGGACCCAGTCATACGCCTTCTCCAAATCCACAAAACACATGTAGGTGTTTACTCCCAGGTTGGGCATACTCCCAGGCCCCCTCCAGGATCCTTGCGAGAGTGAAGAGCTGGTCCGTTGTTCCACGACCAGGACGGAATCCGCATTGTTCCTCCTCAACCTGAGGTTCGACTATCGGCCGAACCCTCCTTTCCAGCACCTTGGAGTAGACTTTACCAGGGAGGCTGAGAAGTGTGATACCCCTGTAATTGGCACACACCCTCTGGTCCCCTTTTAAAAAAAGGGGAACCACCACCCCCGATCTGCCACTCCTTTGGCACTGTTCCAGACTTCCACGCAATGTTGAAGAGACGTGTCAACCAGGACAGCCCCTCCACACCCACAGCCTTGAGCATTTCTGGACGGATCTCATCAATCCCGGGGCTTTGCCACTGTGGAGTTGTTTGACTACATCAGTGACTTCCGCCCGGAAATCGGCAGAATCCCCCGTCATCCTCCAGCTCTGCCTCTAACATAGAGGGCGTATTAGTCGGATTCAGGAGTTCCTCAAAATGCTCCTTCCACCGCCCTATTACCTCCTCAGTTGAGGTCAACAGTGTCCCATCCTTACTGTACACAGCTTGGATGGTTCCCCGCTTCCCCCTCCTGAGGTGGCGAACAGTTTTCCAGAAGCACTTTGGTGCCGACCGAAAGTCCTTCTCCATGTCTTCTCCAAACTTCTCCCACACCCGCTGCTTTGCCTCTTTCACGGCAGAGGCTGCAGCCCTTCGGGCCCTTCGGTACCCTGCAACTGCCTCCGGAGTCCTCTGGGATAACATATCCCGGAAAGACTCCTTCTTCAGTCGGATGGCTTCCCTGACCACCGGTGTCCACCACGGTGTTCGTGGGTTACCGCCCGTTGAGGCACCTAAGACCCTAAGACCACAGCTCCTCGCCGCAGCTTCAGCAATGGAAACTTGTCCACTCGGGTTCAATGCCCCCAGCCTCCACAGGGATGCACGAAAAGCTCCGCCGGAGGTGCGAGTTGAAAGTCCGTTGGACAGGGGCCTCCTCCAGACGTTCCCAATTTACCCGCACTACACGTTTGGGCTTACCAGGTCTGTCCAGAGTCTTCCCCCACCCCCTGACCCAACTCACCACCAGATGGTGATCGGTTGACAGCTCTGCCCCTCTCTTCACCCGAGTGTCCAAAACATACGGCCTCAGATCAGATGAAACAATTATAAAATCGATCATTGACCTTCGGCCTAGGGTGCTCTGGTACCAGGTACACTTATGAGCATCCCTTCGTTCGAACATGGTGTTCGTTATAGACAATCCATGACTAGCACAGAAGTCCAACAACAAACAACCACTCTGGTTTAGATCAGGGAGGCCGTTCCTCCCAATCACGCCTCTCCAGGTGTCTCCATCATTGCCCACGTGTGCGTTGAAGTCCCCCAGCAGAACAATGGAGTCCCCCACTGGCGCCCCATGCAGGACTCCACTCAAGGTCTCCAAGAAGGCCGAATACTCCAAACTCCTGTTTGGTGCATATGCACAAACAATAGTCAGAGTTTTCCCCCCCACAACCCGCAGGCGTAGGGAGGCGACCTCTCGTCCACCGGGGTAAACTCCAATGTAGCGGCGCTCAGCCGGGGGCTTGTTAGTATCCCCACACCCGCCCGGCGCCGCACACCCTGAGCAACTCCGGAGAAGAAAAGAGTCCAACCCCTATCCAGGAGTACGGTTCCAGAACCGAGACTGCGTATTATTTATTAATCTTTTTTAATTTTTCAACAGTTGGTGGTTCCAGCTTTGCAAATGTTATAATTTGCTGCTACTATCTGTTCTTTAAAGTCACATAGACAGTAAACTATTACTGCCTGGTTAAAGGGACAGTTCGGATTTTTTATAAGTGGGGTTGTATGAGGTTTTGCTGTGGACAGGGCAGCAGCAAAACGTATTTTAGCCACCTAAAAAAAGGACCACCTAAAAAAATCAATATCAGTTTAAGTGTATATTAGAATATTTTCACCGCTTTACCTTGCCGTCAAACAGTTCTATTGAATAGCGTTAAGGAAAGCAGAGCACCCGAAAAATGAAAGCATATCAGTGCATCACACTTCGACAGAGGCTGAAAGAAAGACGGCAGAAAAGGTTATAAAACGTCCGAAAACCTTCTTGTGTAGCAATATCTAACATCTTCTATCCATTTGTGGGCTCAACAAAACACTTCCCACGAAGGAACTTGTTGTTGTACATGCAGGATAATCCAAAAATGCTTTCGAAAATAGTTGTGTTTGGATTTTCATGAGCCCACATATGGATACAACATACTTGGATAATGCTGCACAGGAATTTCCAGATGTTATAACCTTTTTTGCTGTCTTTCGTTCAGCCTGAATTCTGTTTACACCGATATGCTTTCATTTTTCGGGTGCGACCCTCTCCTTAACGCTACTCTATAGAAAATTTATTCTGGGACTATAGAGAGCCTGACATATTGTTTTTGCGTTAACTATTGCTTTAAGTTTTTCTGAACAGATTTCACCACAACCTGCTTGGAAAAGTATTTTCAAATATTCTCGGTGCAGTTATTTGTTGTTCATCAGTTTGAATGACATTGTTCCCCCTTTTTAAACAAACTGAACTACAGGTAGAAATGTCTGAGTTCATGTGTGATTGCACCCCAATCTAAACATTCAAATCTCGCTAAAACACTAGCAAATGCTACAGTAACAGTTTTACTAAAGGCAAAAGTAAATGTAAAAGCAGGCAACAATTAACAAACGTACATAGTAGACAAGAGGATTTGGGTTTTAGACATCTGCATTTCATAGGTGACCATGCATTTCTGGGTTCTGGGTTTCACAAATCTGAAAAATTCAGGTGAGGATTTGAAAATATTTGGAAGGTGAGGACTGGAAACACAAAAGGAAAACATGAAGGAGTGATTTTTCTTTCAAGGTTTCAGATTTATAGAGAGGGAGTGACTGACTATACTGCTCAGAGTAGAGCGACACTTCACACAGCCAGGCTACTCTGTGATGTTTCACAGTCATATTTCTGACAGCCAAAAAGCTTTATTTTACGATTGAACATGCATTTTCTGAGAACTTGTGTTGAGTTAAATGGGTGTTGCCTGTGCTGTGATTGTGACACTTAAAATGTATTTAATTTAATTGGCAATCTAGAGAGAATTATCACTGAAAAGAATGCTAAAGAAAACATGGTTTAGTTTCATCTTTGGTTTCTGTAACATAGCAATTTGATGTTCTGCTTATAAACTAATGGCATTTATACAGTATCTAGTCTTGTGAAAATCACTTTTGGATACATGAATTAGAGGACAATATCTGAAAATAGGCATTTAGATGTACTACTTTTCATCAATAGAACAGTTTACGCTGCAGCTACAAACAGCCAACTGTGTTTGGTGATTCGTTTCCAGGAACAGAGACAAAGGTTTGCCTTACTCCTCTTTTAATGAGTGCTGTCATGCTGATGTACAGCTCAATTAAAAGACTACTCAAAGTCTAAAGGAACATCTAAGAAAATGAACCTATCTGACCTGTGTATATATTATGTGTACTGTATACTATGACTCAGAATGTGGTAAATCTTATACTTAATTTGAAGTTGGCATGATTTCCTTTGGACAGATAATAGCCAGCATTTAGCGTATCACATTTAGCTGTATTTTTGCATCCTGGGTATTGATCCTGCTCGAGGCGATCATCAAATATTACCTTATAATGCCTCTGAAAGGTTTGTTAAGCAGATCATCAAATTGATGTCCAGTGTTTCCTTTCAGTTCAGTTAATTGCTCTATTACATCAATAAATATCAGTCATGTTTTTACAACAACATCACCAAGTAGCCGTTCTTTATGAAGTGTTTGCTTCACCAATTATTCCTCTGCATTAACACTAAGTAACTGGGCTGTTTGGAAGTTGTCAGGGCTGGAATATTTCAGAGTGCCTGTTTGGACCGTATACGACAGGGGTGCACAACTCCAGTTTATGGACAACTTGTTAAAGATGCAGGTTAGGAAACAGTGCCGGCTAAAGGTCAATTCAGCAGGAATAAATTAACTCTAACTATTGTGCACTGAAGAAGATTTTTGTACCCTGGTTTACTGTTAGTAAATTAGATTCACATGTATACACTAAATATTTCTAGTCCTGGTCTGCCTGATTAACATTTGAACTAAATCACTTAGTAAATGAAGATCTATGAGTACATATCAGGTGATCAAAATAATATCACTGCTACTATTTTGATTAGCTCCTAGAAGTCAAGATTAGTAAATATTTTCCCCATAAGGGACTGATTAAGAAACAAGGATTCAGAATTTAAAGAACACAATGCCACTCAATCAACTGATGGCTGCAGGTTGACTAATATATATGGTCAAAAATGAAAATCATCTAACATATGCTGCTGGGTAAAAATAAATAAATAATCCAGCTATTTCATTTCTTCCCTTAATAAGTTCCTTGAATATACACATGCTACCTGAATGGACGAGATAAAATAGGTATTTCAAGGGAATGTCTGAAACTTTGCTCAAGCTGTCAAAAGTGCAGTCTCGCCCTCAATTACTTTGAATTGGCTCAGCGTGAACTGGCTTTAAAGGGCTCTTAACAAACAAGGTGTTTCATGTACGCTCATATGTCTTTCTGACATTGCAGTGGTACTATTAATCTAGTTACGAAAATTAGGGTGGACATCCACTGACATAAAAACAACTTAATAGTGTTTTTTTTTAATTATTCCTGAGATAACACTCTGAGATAACTTATGGCTGAAAAGTTTCAGTCAGACCCACATAAGTGATAATTGGTGTCCACACATTAGCTAATTAATTTGTAGCCAGAAGCAGTCACCGATTTTAACGATGAACATCACAGTAACAAACCTTTGCTCTCAGGGTAAGTACCAATGCAGACTATTGCTACAACCTTGAAATAGATTAGCCAAGATGAAAAATAAAATATTAGGGAAAAATAACACATGGGTTTTGAATGTTAGCATTAATAAACTTGAAACTTTTGTAACGTATGCTAATCATTATTAGAAGTTTATATGTACAGTATTAGCACTACAATTATGATTCAATTAATTGATAAGCCCATAGACTGTAAAGTGAGAAACTATGTTGGTAATTGCTTAATTGTTCAAATCATTCTTTTAAGCAAAAAAGCCATACACAACTGTAGTTTTATCTTTGAACTTATGCTATAGTACAATGAATATCTTTGGACTTTTGACTGTTGGTTGGACAAAAAAGCAATAATGAATTGAAAAAAATAAATGGCAGATTAATCGATAAAGAAAAGAATTGGTAGTTGCAGCCCTATATAGTATTTATTTAATACAACGCTAGCCTCTGAAAATGGAGCTGTGCATCCCTGCTCATCATTATTTTGTCAACGATTAGCTAAAATTACAATGCAGGTGCCTAGTCAAGTCATGAGCCAGGAGCATCACCATCATCATCATCATCATCTGCAGCCAAAGACGATGGAACCAAATCTAGTCACACAAATCTAACCCCAATCTAGACGGGGGTGAAATGATAAACAATAAAAAGAAACAGTAACAAAACCAAAAATCTAAGAAAATATTAGGCCAATAAAAAAACAAAACAGCCAAAATAAGCTTTCACGAAACATAAAAAGCTACATTGGTTCCACAATGCTTGACCACATCCTCATCACCAAATGAAGAACAACACGGGTGCGTTGGGCTGCTGCGTCAGCCTCCACATCGACAATACAATAATCTACAGCACCACCACCATGATCAACACCAGCATTACCCCACCTATATGGGAGCCTCTAAATCCTACCCCTATATCTTGACCCCCTCGGAGCCGTACACGTTGTACCCCTCCCTATAAGTGGCTAGATTCTGGGTGCTGGGGGAGGGGCTGGGGCAGTGGGGGGGGCTAAGGTCCACCTTCATGCGCTTGGCTTCGGCCCGTGACTTGTAGCAGAACTCGACCAGGGCCACCAGCATGGCCAGGCCCAGGCCACCCACAAGGATGTAGAAGACCCCCGCCACGTTGGACAGGCTCAAAGCCTGGGACGACTTGTCCTGAAGAGAGGGAGTGGGATGAGGTTTGGGGAAGGATGCGGGATGAGGGGAAGGAGGAGTCGAGGTGAAGGAGGCAGCAGAAGTTGGAGTTTTAAAAGAGAAGGGGTCGATGGAAAAGTGATAAAAAGAAGGTGAAAAATGATGAACAAAAGGGGAGGAAAGGAGCAGAGTATAGGAGGATGATTGAGGATGAAGTTTAGGTAGGTGTGTGAAAAAGAGGAGAATAACGGGAGTAAGTAAGCAGGAGAGGAAAAGTGAAGGAGGATAAGGGGGTGAGAAGTATGTGAAAAGAGGTGGGAAAAAGCAGACAGACAATGGGTACAGTGGGTTAGACACAGAAATGGAGATTGTCTAAGAAAAAAAATTATTTAGTGTTATACAGTTATGCTATGCTACAGAAATTATTTGTATAATTAGTATTGTAATTTGTTATCACTTAATCATGAATTATCATACATTTACGTTCTACTTCTACAACTACAATTAATACTACTATCACCACAACAGCTACTACATACTACACATCTACTGTATAACAGTCAATACAACTAGAACATTCTACGTTTCTACAACTGTAACATAGTAACATTATATCAAAGCAGCTTGAATCAACATTCATTTAAGTCAAAAAGAGCAGGCTTTAATCTGAGCGGTGATGACATTTCACTGCAGTTTTAATGAAATGTAAAAGCTCCAGGAGTCTAAACATTTACAGTGGAGCAGCTCCTATGCTCTATGTTGTAAACATCTTCATAAGAACCTTTTTTACTCTGAAACAAAACAGTAACAAATATGTAACTGGGAGATAAAGGGTATATATTAGCTGGAGCACTTTAATAGCAAATGCTAATAAAAAAAAATATGGCAACGCTTTATCTCACAGGTCCATAATTTTCTACTAATTTTGTCAGAAACATCCTAAAAAGTACTACAGAGTTTGGTTCTAATTAAAAAGGTAAATGGAGTTCTGCAGTTAATTTAGTTAAAATTGGGTCAGTTGTGTTGAGCTTATGCAGTTGTTGATTTCCAGAGGAAAGAACTGCTCCACTTAAACCCATGTAAGTATTAGTTCAGTATTGATTTATTATTGCAAACTATGTTCTCCATACATGTAAAATAAATTGATAATAAAATGTAATACTTGTCTGTTGACAAAATTCACATGAAAGTTCAGCTGACCTGCTGTGCACTGAGATCTTTATACACTAATTCATTTGCATTAGCCTTCATATCTAAATGCAAGTGTAGAAATTGAACGTTTCGCCTTTATTTAACCTATAATTAGCACCAAATTCCACAAAACTATATATAAATATGCACCTGTAAAATGAAGCGTTACCATGCGTAACTCCAAGTTATGGAAACTATAAATACATAGCATAGTCCTAATTAAATTTTAGTAATCTCATCTAGAGTTTCAGGTTACCAAAAATGGGCTCGTGTATGAGATCAAAACAAAAACATGAAAGTGAAAATTGGCTGATGATAATCAAAATTGACATTGTATTTCTAATGCTAACTGTAATGAAGATGGGATTGCCACAGATTGCTACAGAAACTGAACAAGAATTTACATTAATCTGATGCATATTTAGGTAAATGTGGTCCAGCATCCAAAAGGAAAAAAATGTTGTAGGGAATCACTAAATGGACATTTTAGTCTACTGTGGAGCACATTCAAGTTATGTTTCAGGCTAATTGAGAATATTGACTATTGCTAAAACAGTAGTTGCAGTAATCTGGAGCGTATTCAGGATGACAATTTCAGGCTAGCGTTCTGAGGGGCCGCAGCAGCGTGAGACTGACCTTACTTCCAGAGTCCTTGGGTCCACACTCTCCCTTGTCATACCACCATTTGTTTTTCAGTTTGTCTAAGACGCCTGCTTCGCTCAGTTTCAAAACTGCAAGGTTTACCGGGGTTCTTCGCGTGTAAAAATAACATAAATAACATCATAGGTCATGTTATTTTATGTTATTAGGGTATTTCACATTTGCATTGCACAGCTCAGTTACATATAAAAGTACTTCACATCAAGTGACCTAGCATGGATCCCACTGAGTACATGTGTGTATGCTCGTTGAGGAGGGGCTGGGGGGAGCGAGGAGCTAAGGCGAGCTACAGACATATGAGTGGGACCCACCTTTGTCACTTCAGGTAACACACCCATGCTGCCCCAGCTGATCCTCCAATGAGCCAGAGGCAAGTACTGTTAAGCCAGGACTATTGGCATCGGGCTAGCACTGTGTTACCGCTGGGAGAGAGAGAGCTACAGTGAGACAGGTTTAAATGTGTAGCTGAGGATTTCATAAACTCTAGACTTTGGAGAGAGACTTTGGCCAGAGGAAACTGATCTTTTCTCAGATCGCATTTCCCTTCCGCAATAAATATTTTTCAGGTCAGTCAGTCTGTCTGTCTGTTTGTTGTTCGGTCCTCTACTTTGTTACAGATTAAAGTATCTCGATCATGTATGGATGCATTGGCATGAAATCGTAATGGTCTGCAAAGGGCAAATCCTGACTTTGGTTATCATCTGACATTTTATATGTGGGCTGTAGACTCTAATATTGTTTAAAGTTTACATTTCGCTAAATGGACTTGATATACCTCTCACTTTAAGGATTTACTTTATTCCAAACAAGACGTGTAAACATGATTCTAAAATACTTTGAACAATTATGAATTAAAAAAAAACTCTTATGAGACATACAGAAGATTATGGAGCTCCTAAGAATCATTTCAGGACCTAAAAGCAACAAAAGAATTTTTTCAATCTTTAACAACAGAATAACTGAATTGAAAAATAAGATTCTAAATAGAATTGTTGAAACAAACGAACAAGAGATGGAGGAAACTTGATCCTGTAATTGCATTCAGCTGCTATCAATTATTCATCCTCCCCTCTGCCTCAAATCAATCTGAGCCTAAAAGAATCCGAGAGCTACAACTACACTTGGGTCCTGTTTTTCATTTTTCATTTAATTCTTCATTAAACGTTTTAAAGCCTGTTACATCTGCCATGTACTCAGCCAACAATTTCTCAGTTGAAGGAGTGATAAGGTTCCGTTTGGTGTCCCTTTAGTCTCGCTTTGCCAGACCTTCCTCCACGCCGCTGCGGAGGGTTTGGATAGTCCACACAGAATTCCAGAATGGGAGAAAAATGTGCTCTGGTCAATTGGCATTTCTTTAAACCGATCACAATCGTTTTGGGCGGTGCTAAGCGCCGGACGAAGCAACAGTGCCTCTGCAAAATAGCCTTGGAACGGAACTTGTTTTGGCGAAACGTGTACGTTCAAAAGTTGTTTTAGTCTTGTAAGAGAAAACTCAGATTGGCCAGATAGTCTAGCTAGCTGTCTGGATTTACCCTGCATAGTCCTCATAGATCGACTGGAGTTTAAAATTACAACACAAAGAAAGTGAAAGGTAACGGACATCCGGCCGAAACGAGGAACATCCGGCGGAATTTCCGGCGGCACCGGAGCAATCCAGGAAGTGGAACGTCGTAGATATAGACTAGTGTCCCTCTGTCTTTCTTGCAATTTGACTCTCACTCAAGTCTCTCATTCTCTCCACAGAACTGCCACTAGGGGGCGAATATTTCTGTCTTGACAGTAATTGCTCTCTTCATCTTTCCACCTTCACACTCTGACATTTCAGAGGGGCATTATCAGATCAGTGCCAAACACATTTAGAAATAGTTATTATCATGACGTGTGCTTGAATTAGCTTGGCAAACACTCACCTGCAAAGGGGACATATTTCCTTGAATGATATTGAAAATAACCAATTATGTTTTTCCCTGATGATTCAACAATAATATTGGTTCTCTTTTGGGTCAGCCAATGGTTTTCTTTTAAAAATGCCCTTATTTTTTCTTTTTCTCTGTATAAACAAGCTCAAGTGTTGTACCTTTGTCACTGGATCTTAACCTTTCATATAAAAAGGCACACACCACTGACAGCAGATGCAACATTGTGCCTATTTTTAAAGCTGCAGAGTTTCCCAGGAGATTTTATGTTGTCACGTTTGCCCTCCCTCTTTGCTGCTTGACTCTTCGCCAGGGCAGATGCATGCGATACACTCCCGGGACGGGGGCCGCCGCGAGCTGCTTAGCCGGTGAGCGGCCCCTGTCCCCCTAGTGGTGGGGTGGTCAGACAGAGAGGGCTAACCTTGGAATCCCCTCCCCCGCTGCCACATTCTCCTTTGTCATACCACCACTTGTTTTTCAATTTGTCCAACAGGCCCTGCTCGTTGAGCTTTAGCACGGCCAGGTTGACCGCATTTCTTTAAGTAAAAAAGGAGGGACAGATAAGATAGTTTGGTCAGAGCAGAGGATGGAGGGACAGACAGACAAGATGGACGTGGTCAACGGTGAGGAGGAAGATGGGGAGGGAAATGAGGAATAGAGTGGTGGGGGGGGGGGGGAGCACAGAGTTTGAAGGGACAAAGGTGGGTTAGTGGGGAAGATGCACCCCAGAGACGCTCTCTCTTACTCTTTCTCTTTGTTTCTACTTCAGATACTTTCTCAAAATGTATGTTGTTACTTTTTAAAGTTTTGTTTTACTAGCCTCTGTTGCTACTGGGCTGCACTAACACATGATGCTCCACAGTGAGTGTCAAATTGTTGCCATAAAGTGTGTTAACCAGGTCTCTGCAGCCTGCTGATGGTGCTCTTTTGATGCTCTCCTGCCTTCTTGCTACTCTGTACTGCATGTTTGTGTGTGCGTGTGCGTTTGTGTACATGCGTGCGTGTGGCTCCAGTTTCCTACAATACCCCTGAAGGGACTGACCTCCAAACAAAATTCAGGGACACAGGGCTAAATATCAGACACTCGCGCTGTTTGTGCACTAAGATCTTTGTATTACGCATGTTTGTAAAGAGAAGCTCTTTGCTTAGCAATTCATTATTTTAGTAAATTATTAAAATCAACTTGCTGGTATTAGAAACCCACTTGGAACAGGTTAATCAGTTATCTTTGTTTTTTAAAACAGTTATGAATATTACCATGGAGTGAAATTGAAAGCAATGATGAAAAAAAAGATTATTACGATTGTTGCGTTGTGGATAGCTTCAACATTGAGGGTGAGCTTCTAAACAAAAAGGAAGCCATCCTATTCATGATGCCCAGGTTTGTTCGGTTTTCTTTTAGTTGGCTTTTTTAACAACAAAGTGTTGTGAATGCTGTTTCCTTACTGCGAGAGGAGTGTCTACAAAACATGGCTGAAGGAGCGGAATGATTTTGTCAACTTATTCCCTTCATGCTTTAATACGTTCATTTTGTGCTGTCCCTACTGCTTTGGTACATCTCTGCTTTATACCTGTACAAGACTTTCCTGTTGGTCTCTCCTGCTACCAGCCTCTGCTGACCGCTCTTTTGTTTGTAAGATGCTGTAATCAGCGGGGGAAATCTCTACAAAAAGGTCACTGCAGTCGCTGCCTGCTTGTTTGTTAGTCTGCCCCTTTGTCTGTACACCTGCCTATCTGGAGGTCCTATCTCATCTCAGAGTGGGTTGTTAGAGGGCAGGGAAGATGCTGGCTTGTGACTGAAATGTTGTCAGTTCAGGAAACATTAGGAAAGTAAGAGTAAAAAGACAAGCCCTCTATAGGTTTAGCTCAACGATAGTAAAGAGATTCAGAGAGAGACAGTGTTCTCTGGGGTGATCTAATCGACAAGCCATGACTAATCTCTTCAACGTAAGAGGTATGGATGAAAACAGTTCAAACATTTTGACACTTTGTCAGTCAGGATAATAACAGTCACAAATCAATAATCATATCAAGAGCAGCTATACTTCAGAAGGCATGCATTCCTGAAATTCATTTTAATCATCAGGGTATTCATTCTCCTCATTAACATCATCAAGGTCAAATAAGCGCTGTGATTAGTGCACCGAGAGGAGAGGCAGGCTCACCTGACGTGCACACTTTCCTGCCACATGTGTGCACCTGGTAGATCGGGTTTCCGCTGATTGAGAGAAGCCAGAGACAACGGTGGATAGTCCCAGAAATGTGTTCTGGATGGGGGCTTAAAAAAGGGACCTATCCACCCGCTGTCTGTCACTTTTCCCTCATAAACGAAAAAACCTTTGTGTACTGTATATAACAAGGGATAAACTACAGTGGGACTTGTTTGCACCACACACACAGGGGAAAGTTATAGAGCAGGATGTAAGGCTGATGTGCTGTTTGTGTTTTGCCATTCAGAAGGCAAATATGAAATGCTGACAGAGAGAGATGGAGGGAGAGAAGAGAGAGCAAGTGGTCCGGCGTTGCTGAATTTAGTCAATTATTTTCCCCTTAGCAGGCATTTGTGACATTGTGAAGACAAAGCCTCACTATACTGCTGTCACAGTCACCTGAAAAATAAATGATTTGCATTGACAGTATACCTGAGTGAAACCTACTGGGACTATTACTGTAGGCTCAAGTTAATAAGCCAGATAAACAAGTGTCTGCTGAGGGAAAATCAAAACAAAATGACCAACTTTAGGACTTAAACTCAGTCACTTTCTCATTCATTTCCTCCAGCTTATGCTCTCTTTATTAATGTTTACACACCCTCATGTACATTATTTAACATAAACTACTGATTACTCTTTGGTCTGGATTTAATTAGGTGATTTCCAATTACCATTAATATTATTTTTTTAATTTAGTTTGTGTAGAATTAAAGGACTATTTTCTTTTCTTTTCAGACCCAGTATTTTTTAGTGGGATCCTGTATTATGTTTAATTTCTAGTCCCCCCTTTGGCCAGGCCCCTCTACTTCCTGTTTCTCACTTTGTCTCCTGTTCATCTATGAATTCCCCCTTGTGGCTCTGGATGTAGCGGTAGCAGTCTGAGGTTCTGCCCCTCCTCGCAGTCATATTCAGTTAATAAATCTCTCCTACAGTAACAATCGTAACGATTATGATCAGCATCACCATCACTATCTTGGAGGATGAAAGGAACAAAGAGACGAGACAACAGACAAATGGACAAAGTTACCTGCAAGGTGGCCCTGTGGAGAAACAGAGTGGTTAAAAGATGAAAGAAAGAGGGGATGTGAGCATAAAGGGACGGACAAATGACAGTGACAGAGGACACAGAAATGGAGCAAACAAGCCCTAAATTAACAGAGAGGTGGCAGAGAAGAGTGAGGAAAAGTACGGACAGACAGAAAAAAAAGGAAAATCAAGGAATCAAGCATCCAAGACGCGATGAAACATAATTTGAATATTCAACATACTTATCTATATCGCTGCTGCTGGGTGAAAACCTATAACTTTGCTTTTGGAGTTTATAATAATATATACATTGTACTGGTGCCATAATCTTTGCAGTTAATTTAGTACTTGTGAAAAACAATCAATACCCAAATACTGGTCAAGTGTAACTCAATTCTTAAATTTGTGTAGGTGATTTTCACCTGACAGCAGTGACAGGTTAATCTATAGGTGTAGTATAAAAGGCACAGCAGGGTAGGTGGAATATTGCAGCAATAGGACAGTATCAACTTTGTTACTGTCTCCTATTGTTACCCTATTCCACCTACCTTAACTGTGAGCCTTTCGGTGTAGCAATCCCATATCCTTTGGAGTCCAGGTTCCCCCCGACTTTCATGGTGTCACAAGGCTTGCGCTGCTCCGTGTATTCATTCATGGTGGACTCCAGGAGGAAAGCGTACTTCCCCTTTGACTTGCGGACCCTCGCCACGCCCTCCGCTGTGGTTTTGGTGAAGACAGTCGGTTCGGCAGACTTCATGTATGACCACATCTTCTCATATACGGCTATTTTGGACCTCTGGGGTGGAAGAGGGGGAAGAACAGGAGAGAGCAGATGTAAATTAGGAATGAATGGGCATCATTTTGCCAACATCCAAGGCCAGGGTATTTTCACAGATGATGGTTTTCATAGTCCAGTAAGGAGAAGACTGCCAAGGGAAGAGTGACCATGTAGGCCAGACAGAGGAAAAGAGATGACAGATTGAGAGAAAGGTAGCCATGTCATGCCTAAACTACCCACATCTTCGTAGATAGTGTAGATAAGGAAGAAAAGGGTGGATGGGTAAGGTCTCACAAGCAAAGAACATAGAGTAACATTTTAGGCTAATTGTGCAATTTGACTGAACCTCAGTAGCAGTTTGCATTCAAGCGACCCTGTGAAACAAGATTCAGGCAATTTGACAAAACTGTCAGCGTCGCTCACTGAAGGTTAAACTAATTAGGTATTGCCTGTGTATCCAAGTAGCTTATTCACATGATCTCCATTGTAGTGCAAAAACTATTAAAAACACATCAGTGGCCACTCTGTTGCACAGGGTGTCATGTTCCTTCATTACCATGAACATGGCTACTGTAGTTTATTTTGAGTCAATAGCATAATGTGTATTATTCTGCCACTGTAACTATTCCCCTACAAATAAATTATTTATTCCTGATTACATTTTTGCTACAGACTACCCAGCTGTTTTGGTACATGTACTCAACACTTTAAAAATGTGACCTGTTTAAAAGGATTTGCGTCTTCAATAGAAACAAATGGGATTGGATCTGAGAGCCACAGACAGGGTAGGGAAACTCAAATGTACTGCGAAACAAATTACTGCATTGTTGGCTTTTTCAGGGGATTTGTTGACCCTGAGAAAAATTGAACAGCGCCAGCCTTATCTTTTAAGAATGCTGTGTTATTGTTAACGCATCCTTGCTCTGTCTACTTCTGGGTGTCCATTCACACCTCATTGAAGCCTGATGAAGTGTGAGCAGCTCATCAAACCACAGATTTGATTATTCAAATCAACATAACATGCTGACTGAGATGAGATGAATCTGAGATGTAAAGAGCTGAGGTCGTGAAAACAATGCATTGACATGATGACACTCAATGCTGTTTATTAATTAGGCATGTGCTTTTTCCACAAGTCTACAATAGAAACAACAGTACAGTACAGAGATTGGACAACAAAATGTATTATTATGTTGTATGTTTTTACTCTATTTCATTTATTGCTACAGTTTCTTATGATGTATGCTGAGGCTGATTTCCACTCATATAGTCCTTGAATAAAATTACACTGCTGATGGAGGACTGTGTCTTCCATCTTTCATTTTGATCCTCTGGCACATAATGACATTTATAACCACATTTAAAATGTAACACTACATCTCCCTTGACAAGTCAAGCATCAGTCTTACTTTAAATGAGTTTATGACTTGAATAGTGGCATACTAATCCGGTTGTGAAGTTATGAATTCGGAAATCTGCTCTAACAGAAGATCTTTTCAGAGGGCATGTCTGCCTGGTATGATGCAATCGATTGTATTATATTGTGTATATACCATGCATATGGATGTGTGCGTGTGCAGTTCTGTGCACCAGTCTATACAGTATGTGTATGTATGAATGTATTGTGTTCTCATGTGTGTGTGTGCGGACAGTGTGCACTCAAGAGTGAAAATAACAAGCAGAGGAGTCAAACTGTCATCCTCCACAAACATCCTGCTTCTTTCTTCTCTTTCTCTCCTGGTGATTAAGTGTTATTCTGTCGCTCTGCAAGCGACAAGCCACGGCCTCAGCCACCAAAACCAGCGCCTGGGGGATTGTGTGTGGATGCGTGTGTGAGTTTGTCACTAGTGCGTGACGGACAACTATCCCATAATAATGTCACTCACATCTATGAAGACCAGCAGGCCCCTCTTTACTCCATTCTACACTCTGTCTCTCCATTCATTCTCTTTTTATTTCTCACTCTGTCTACCATTGTAGATTAAAAAAAACCTTCTCATCATCAACTTCTCCACACCTTGAGCCTTTTTCATCCCTTCATCATCCTCATTCCTCAAGTTTAATCCATTCATCCATCCATCACTTATGTTTAACATTTTTCTATCCACCGCTTTCTCCTTCTGGCCGCAGCAAAATGTGTATGCGCTTGTGTGTGTTGCTTTTGTCTGTGTATGTATTTGAATCTGCCTGAGTGTGTGTGTGTCTGTTTGTGTGCATGTGTGTTGTGTGTGTGTGTGTGTGTGTGTGTGTGTGTGTGTGTGTTGGAGAGTGTGAGACTGAGAGAGGGAGAGACAGTGATGACTGTGCACGTATAAAGCAGCGTCTGGCCTTGGAGGGATGGATGTGTGACAATGCGGTGTGACTCTTTCCAGATTCTTTTACAATGAGTGAGGCTGAAGGAGGAAATGGATGCTGCAAGTCACCTTGAGGCACTTTTGAATATACATTTAACACACACACACACACACACACACACACACACACACACACACACACACACACACA
Organism: Perca fluviatilis; assembly: GCF_010015445.1. Taxonomy (NCBI): domain Eukaryota; kingdom Metazoa; phylum Chordata; class Actinopteri; order Perciformes; family Percidae; genus Perca; species Perca fluviatilis. The sequence goes on along the minus strand of NC_053113.1, from coordinate 27,700,703 downwards.
CACACACACACACACACACACACACACACACACACACACACACCTGCTCTGTGAGAGAAGTGCAACACAAACACTCATGCACATATACATGCATGCATACATGGCTGAATATGCATACATACATGCTTTACGTCCACACAAAAATATACTCACACATACAGATAATTAATGGTGGTGGTGAATCCCCCTCAGCTGTGGGAGAGTAAATTGCTTTTTCACCCTCCACAGATTTCAGCCTGCTCGTTATGTTGATTATGCCAGATCCGCTCACAGAAGCACAAACTGTCTGCTACAACCTACCCCTTCACCACATCCCCAAATACACACACACTAGTGCACACGTCTTTTACAAAGCATAACTGTAAATTAGTATATAGACACACACACAATGCATGAGCACACAACCAATTCAGAATTTTCCTCCAGAGCATGACTAGTTTTTGTACATGTGGTGACTCTGGTGTTTTTCCCAAGTCTGCAGAAAAACAATCTGTCTTCATCAGCATTATGTGATCGTGTGCGTCTATGTTTGTATGTGTTAATGAGTACTTATGTATATTTGGAATCCACATAGATGAATAGGTCAATGGGTGAAGCTTCTACTGGTCTCTCATAATTTCCTGCTTACTGTTTTACGGAAACAGCTAACTGTAGAATATTCTGTCCACATAGACCACCTCTACTTCACTTCTCTTCACTGTTTATTATTATGATGATGATTATTACAGTATAATTATCAATGCTTTATTTGACAGGATAGAGAAGTGATTCAATGCATTCAACATTGTTCCATTGTAATCATGTTTGAATTTTAATCAAAAGGTATAAAATCCCACGCCGGTCCTTTTGTCTTTTCTAGTTTTATAAACAAATTAGCCGGAAAGTGAAAGCCAGGCATTTCAGCGTAGCTTTATTTCCGAGAATGTAAGCCTCTCTTAATTTAAGATCAGGAGAAAGTCATCCGTTCGTTCCTCTCCTCCCACCTGGACTATTGTAAATTGGTTTACACTGTTATTAGTCACTTATCCTTGTCCCGCCTACAGTCAGAGAAAAATTCTGCTGCTTGACTTTTGTCTGGCTTCAATAAATGACACAACACCTCCCTCACATTTGCTTCCTCTCACTGACTAATTTATTACACCAATTTATTTCAGAAGTAACTTTAAGCTTGTGTTGGTTGTCTTTAAAGTTGTAATCTGTTGTTATGAATGCTGTAAAGCATAGTAGAATGGCGTTCTTTACCAACGAGGGACACATGGGCTGGCACCATCACATTAATGTAACAGCCATTTAGAAGGGAATAAAGAACACAACAAATTGGCAACCATTTCCTAAAAGCACCCTGTGGAGTTTTCTTACAAACACACAATGGTATGTTTACATTCGTAATATTATTATTATTACATAATAACTGCATTAAATGTGAGATCAGCATGTCATCTGAGACTTTCTGGCTTTTCAGCTCAGTAGCAAATTAACTTGACTTAACATAGTAAAAGCCTGAGACCTCTAAAGCATTCAAATAAATGAGCAGAGTGTGTGGAGTCCATACCCTGAAGAACTCCTTAGTAGAGCCTGAGTCCAGTGTCCCGTAGGCTATCTCTGTCTGTTTGGCCAAGTCCTCTGCGCTCTCTATGGGTGAGACCATCCTCTCCACAGTGAGGAAAGCAGCCAGGTTGGCTGTGTAAGACGAGATGATGATAAGAGTGAAGAACCACCACACACCTCCAACAATACGTCCAGACAGAGACCTGGAGAGAAGACAGATGGAGGCGAGGTAGGGAGAAACCAACGAAAGAGGGGAGTAAGCAGTAAGAGGTGGACAGATGCAGAAGGTTAAGAAGGAGGAGGGCAAGATTGAGGAGATAAAGGAAGGATTTGTACATGAGAAATTAGCAGGATGAGTAGAAGGATGATGAAGAAAAAGATGAAGTTAAAGGGATGAACAAAACATAAAAGAAAGAGAGTGAAATAAACAGAGAAGGAAACATAATAAAGATTAGTTTCTCAGTCAGAGATATGCAACACAACCCACTGTCGTTTTACAAAGCATCTTTTGACACCAATGTGTGCATGGCATTACCGCCAAAGCAAATGTCTTTCAACCCTTGAACCAAATCAGCACTAACAATAACAAAAGCTACATGAAACACATCGTAATCTGGGTGCTCCTCCATCTCTCTCATCCTCATTCTCTTAGGCCACATCCACACACGTACCAAAACAATCTTTTTTTTTCCCGTCTTCCCTGGCATCGTTTCAAGAATGTTTGCGTCCAAACGGATCCATTTGTAAATGACACAACACGCTACTTCATATGACAGGCCTATAGGTGGCGCTGTTTCTGCTACAGAAATTCACCAAAAAAGGAGAAGAGGCGGAGCATGCGCATAAAGCTTGCACGCTGTATACAAACAGACAATAGAAGAAGTAACCAAACAGCCCTAGTAACCCTAATAGGCCAACATCTTCTCCAGCAGGAACACAAGCATGTAGTCCGCCATTGTTGTTGTTATGAGATGTTGTCGCGGGATAAGAGGTCGAAGGCTAGAGGTCGAGGGGTGTGGTGATGACATCATCGATGCACAAGTATGCGGCTTCGCCGTTCAAACGAAGACACAAGGGTGCCGTTTTCAAAATTTTTCACACTGGGACCAGTTTTCAAAAAAGTGCGTCTTCAGGCAGTTCATTTACAAGATTTGTGCGTTTGCACCAAAAAGCGTCTCCGTGTGGATGGCCCCTTATTCTCCATGTTTACTCTCTTTATCTACCAGTTGTGAGCTGAAGCATCAAAGTAAGTGGCAATTCATTTTGTTTGCACAAACTTGTTTACACTGAGTAAAGCAAAAGAGAGCAAGCGAGAGTGAGCACATTAGAGAAAAGGAGAGAAAGATGGGAGAAGGTAGCAAAATGTTAGGTTTTCTTCTTCTAAAATATAAAAATGTAGAACAGCCATCACATTTACAGAAAATGAAAAGGAACATGTTTTGTAGCATTTCACTTTCAGGTCTTGCCTAATCTATGTTAAAAGGTGTAGCTCAAAGGAATATTCACTGTCAATATGAATCCCTCCATGTTGTTTACATTCAGTAAGTCCAAATGTCTCTTTGAATCACCTTTCAGTCATAGAAAAGTTTGTGTGCTCATTTCCAGATGACAGTAATTAAACATTTTCTCAAATAGGTAAATTGACTGTTAGTAAGTATTTCACTTAGGCCTACTTTAATTTATTTTGTATTTTGTACAAAATATGTAATGTAATGCTATGAGAGCAATGAGAGTGAACCAAAACAGTAAAGTAACAAAACAAAACAAAAACAGTGAGCTGAAAGATGCCCCAACAATATATTATTATTTTATATTATTATTTACTTTGGGTGACATTCGTATCCCCTTACACACAATCATAAAATAAGGCCCAACATTTCTCGGACAGGTGGCTGTTTGGTGGTGATACCACTCTGATGTGAAAGCAGTGACATACAAGTTATTTTTTAGGCTGGGTTTTAAGGAGTGCATGCTGAAGTGAGAAAAAAGGAGTGAGAGAGCTGAGAGGTGCATTGACGCCTGACTCGGCATAAATTGTCACCTTTTGGAGCAACTCTGCATTCTGCTGCCAGCACACCTCTTAATCCTCATACAGACACGCACAAATATAAATTGATAGCATGTGTCCTTGAGGCATTGATCTGTTTACCTGAATTAATGAACCTGGCGTACACTGTGATGGATCATCCTGACAAAGAGCTCTTAGGTTTTGTTTTATACTTATTAGGAGACAGCGGAAAAAAAATAAATTCAACCAGGTCAGACTTCATGATGGAAAGATTAAGATAGTTTTGCACTGAAAATGTTGACAATGGACAAGAGGGGTCCAGGAACATGGATGATATGTATTTAGAAACTCGTTTTAAAGGGTCCTACAGGGTCTCCTGCAGAGGCCAACAGCGGTATGCAATCTGATTGGTTAGCTGGTAAACGAACTGTGACAGCATTTTAATCTGACCTGATGGAGTGACTGTGTGATTTGAGCAGACATCCAAACAAAAAGACAAGGGGGGGGGGGAGTAAATGCAAGGCAAAGCAAAGGAGGATGGCCAGAATGCAAACAGGAAGAGGAAGATGAAGAAATTGAGAGGTTCAAGAGCAGTGCACTTCTTCACTGTGCATTATGCTCAGTATGTTAACAATAATGTCATTACCAAAATGTGGCTTCTATCTCGTGAACCTGTGGAGCTTGAAGACATGGGCATTCATTAATTTGTGTATATTGTGTCAGTTTAAGTGACTATAACAAATAAATAATCCATCTAAATTCATCTGAAATCCCATTTAGCCATCCCTTATTGTAGTTTTCTATAGTGATGGCCAAATGAAGCTTCGTCAACCATTTTCTTTATTTTCTGAGCTCACTAGATGGCACTCTCTGTTCAAAGAAAAAGGTTAAAGGAATGGCATTTTGGTGTTTTCCCCCTTTGTTGAGAGAGAGACCCATCTAGTGGGCTCAGAAAAAAGAGAAAATGGTTCACGAAGCTTCATTTGGCCATCACTAGGTTTCTATTAGTATAAGGTAGGGAAAAGGCCTTTGGGGAAATATTCCTTTATTGCCTCAGCTGGTGCCAACAAGTCATATGGAGGCAGCATATTGTTACTGATATTAAAGAGTAAGGCCCACACTAGCCTCTAACTAGACTGAAGTGACATTTGCAGGTATGTTTACAAGCTGTTTAATGGGCTACAGCTGAACAGCTAATTACTGTAGCTAACTGGCCTGCAAACCAACATGCACTTTTCCTTTTTTAAATTAGGGTTGTTAGTATACCTACTACCTAAAACATGTGTTATGATGTGAGAAGGAATTTTGGTTTCAGGAGGAAGCCCACACAAATACAGCAAAAATTGACAAGCTTTTGGACTGACGCCGAAAGAGGACAGACTCTGTAGTGGCAAAGCACATTACAAACAGCCAACTGTTCAGATGTGAAAATCAACTTATTTAATGTCCCTGATTTTGAGTTTGTAGAGAAAAGTCAGATGATAAGACAACCACCCTACAGAGGAAAGAAAAACTGATTGGTTGAGTACAACATGATGAACAGCATGTCTCTTTCTAAATGTGTTGTACTTGATTTATTTTCTGTGTGTGTGTGTGTGTTTTCATATGTGCACATACATTTAGTTCCTATTCCTGTTTAGTGCATTTTGGTGTACATGGGTGAGCTTAGGGACGGACATACTTGATTCTTTATCTGACAAGACAGTGTGAATGTGCAAGAGTGTTTGTGGCAGAGTGAATATGTGTGGTGTACTGCCTGTGTGTGGAGTTGTGTCATGTGTGTTGGTATGCAACAGGCGAATCATTCTATAGCAGGTCATGTATCATCTATGATAGCCAACAGATTGCCTCCCCAATCCTCTGTGTGAAAGATTAATGGTAAGCTGTTCCCCCCCCTCTCTCTCTCTCTCTCTCTCTTCCATTCTCTCTATATCCGTCTTAACACACACCCCCAAACACACACACACACACACACACACACACACACACACACACACACACACACACACACACACACACACACACACACACACACACACACAGTTCTGAGCTATACAGTTTATTTTCATCCATTGCATCTGAACAGAAGTGACTGCAATTTTAGGCAGGCTGCGTGTGCATGTGTATGTGCGTATGATCTTGCATGTGTGTTCTATTTTCCTTCTCATGAGGACTAATAGAAAACAAAGATGTTTCTCCGTCGTTTAGTCATCAACTTATTTCCTTAGACTATGCTGTTTGGCTGCATTACAATTATGACAGTAATCACAATCATCTGGAAAGAAAAAACTGTTAAGGTAATTGCTATAAGAACAGCATACAAACACACAAACACACTTACACACACATGCCTATGCACAAACACATTAAAGCGCTAAAGTAGATTGATGCTTACACATCCAAACACACAAATACAGGCAGACATACAGACACGAACAACAAACTGAGCCAGCGCTGGATAGTTGTTGTCCACAAGTATGTTTTTCACATAGACTGTATAAAATATGGGCGTAGTTTCAGTGATGTCACCCATAGCATTAGCTTTGTTTTTCAGTTTGTATGTCTTTGAGTTGAAAAACATATTTTAGTGTACTATTTAGCTGTAAAATGAGAAAGTTTGTGACCAAGCTGAGCCAAAACCAATCACCGCCCACTGGCAGGAGCAAACTTTCTCATTTCAGCAGTACACTAAAATATGTTTCTCAACTCAAGGACATACAAACTGAAAAATACTGTCTTCTCTGTTTCTGAAAACACTGAGGTGAGAAATAAGCAATGCGGTAACAGAATCTTGATTCATATTTGATCAGTGCTTCCTAGTTTTACTGTTTGACCGCGGTTCACGATGTCATTGACACTGCGTTAGAGACTGCTTGGATCTGATTGGTTGTTCTTCTTATGTCATTAGGAGCACCATGAGGAGGCAGAGGAACATGATTTTTTTTCACAGATGATCTGATTCATGTTGTACTGTCATGATAAAGTGACAGTGACAAAAAGTTATTTTTTATGAAACTGCTTTAAATGGCAGTTTTTACATGTACAGTTTTATTTTGTCTGGATGCAAAAAAGAATATGAAATCAACGTTTGCAAATCGTAAGATTGTTAAAAATTCAATTCCTTGTACGTTATGACATGCCGACAGGGGAAATGCTAAACTTTTTGCTGTTATCCGTTTGGGGAGCAAACAAGACATGTTTTCTCAAGTAATTGTGACTGACATGTTAACAAATGTTGAGACTGATAGTTATGAGTGTGTCTGATGTTGTGGGAAAGTGAAGCAGGAATGTTTGATTAGTACACAATAAAGGACAGAAGGACAAATGCAAATAGAAATACAGACAAACATTGTTTCTTCTTCTTGTCTTTTAACTTTCTCTGACATGGAAAACAGGTGTGAAATAAAGTGAATCAACTGACTGGTTAAAATAGGCAGAAATGCTTTACAGTAGATGGAAGCAGAATAAAGGGCGTAAAAGCAAACAGACATACATGAAAGAAAATCTGATTAATAGATTAAAGATTAGATGCAGCAGGCAGATAATGAAAGGCAAGATAAAATAATAACATATTGGTGAAGCAGAAAAGATACGAGACACCCAGAGAGAAGATCATTCACAGGATTTATGAAAACGTTTACTGGTAAAATTCATGAACACAGTCAGTCGGTGGGACAGGGTTCTAATCAGTGACCTTGAGATCATTAATTAGTCAGTAAGCCTCAGTGCTCCACTGTAGTTAGTTGGTCAAACCATTTCCTGGATCTGTTGCTATCATTAACTATTCAACACACCCACGACCATTTACTCAATTCTCACGTGTGACACTCACAAACACACACTGACATACACACACACTCAAAGCCAGAAGTGCACAAGCCAGCAGCAGACAGACACACACACACACACACACACATACACACGCACGCACACACACACACACACACACACACACACACACACACACACACACACACACACACACACACACACACACACACACACACACACACACAAAAGAGAGCTGTAATTTCAGATGTTTATTGACAGAGACAGATTTAATCCCTTTGAGATGTTCACTGGTGATCAGTTTACCTCCCTCTCCTTCTTCTGCACTTACTCTTGGTCTTCCTCAAGGTACAACCTGTCACTTATTCATTTCCACTTTTTAAAAATTCCTGTCCCATCATCTAACTGTCCATCACTGTGTTTTCACCATTTGCGAGGTGACCGAGCCAATCAACGACAATACAAACCCAAAAGCCTGGGCCGAAAGATGACAGGTGTGTGTGGTGCAAATGCCATCTCAAGGTCACTCTGACAATGTGTGTGTGTGTGTGTGTGTGTGTGTGTGTGTGTGTGTGTGTGTGTGTGTGTGTGTGTGTGTGTGGTGTGTGTGTAAATTTGTTCATGTCTGCTGCCATCCATTACATCTGCTTGATTGGAAAGGTGAAGGAAACACAAGTCGGTGTGTTTGCAAAAGACAAGAGCATGTGTGTCTCACAAGTGTTTACTATTATGAGCACGCACACATGCCACCACACAGACATGTGCTGTAATTTCTAGCTATGAAAATGTCTATTAACTAAGGTGATGATTAGACAACAAAGCAGCAGGAACAGGCACTATGTGAGAGAGCAAACAAGAGGAGATAAAGGCTGGGAGAAAGAAAGGAAAATGATAGATAAAGTAAGAAGGGAGAAAAAGTGGGAGAGTTGAATAGGAGTGTGTGTTAGACTGTGTCTCCCAGACTGCAGGATGACTGCAGCAGGGAGAGTGGGACCCACACTGAATACCAATGTACTTATATGGCAGCTCAATACACAATACACAACTACAAAACAAACACACACGCATGCACCGCACGCACGCACGCACGCACGCACGCACGCACGCCGCACGGTGTATAGGGTCAAACAACCAGTGTGTGTAACACATGGAGAGCAGCTGAAAGACAGACTTAAAGGTTAAGAAAACACAATATACAAGACAGAAGAGATTTTAATTTAGAAAGAAAAACACAAACACACTAAATAGCCAACCATTATTATAATTCTATAATGTTAATATAACATTGTGTATATATATAACATTTCCACCTTGTAAAGTGCTTTTAAGCACTGACTTGTTCATTGCATAAAGAAACTAAAGCTCCACTTGTGTAAAATTACACCTGCCTTATTGGCCTAAAACATGACACCACAAAGAAGAGTGCTATTCTCTGTAATTGAGACCCTGTGGATGTGATCTGAAATTCTGGCCGAGTATAGAAAGACTAGCAAGACATTCTCCAATTCTTTTATGCATTCTCCTTTATGAGTAATTGGCTCAGTGTGTTGTTGTAGAAGTTGCTATGCAGCTCACACAGGGGCAGATAAACTGAGAGAGTGGTATGTCCTTAATGTAGTAATAGAAGTACATGTTAAATATTGAAAATGTCTGTTTAAAGGAAAGTTGCACGCAGGAATACATCTTGTGATATGATGATATCTTTGTCTTTGTTTTAGCTGAAGCACATTTCTGCTGTCAGATGTGACTGAAGTTAGCATTATGACCTTGTCTGCCTGCAAAGGTGAACAAGAGAATGGGAGATTAAAGTAAATGTACTGAGGGGACAGAAAAATGATATGACATGATGATATGCATGACACGTATCCTTTTCTAAGCACATGATCTAGTGTCTCTGCAGAGCACGGTGTCAGAGTGAAGGGTCATCCATCACATGGTTTTATGGCAGAAAGTCTGGTCTGCAGCCTTATATCATTTCTTCATTAACAAATTTAATGAATGAGTTAATTTCAATCTTTTAAGATTATGTCTTTATATCTTTCTACCTCCTCTTGCATAATCAGAAATTGCATCATTACTGTGGCGTTTCAGTCAGTGAGTTCATGTGGAATGGTTATATGTGGATACATACAAGGTACTGACTGGTACATGTTTGACGTCTAAGCAAGTCAGTCAAGCCTCATCACTCCCTGCAGTATACACTTAAGCCCACGCGTAGAGTGATTAGGGAGTGACTCACTACAATCAGCAGCTACAGGTGAATGCAACTGATGATGATGATGATGATGATGCTCACAGTGAGCAGCAGTTTAGGCAGAACAAAAGAGTGAGCAGAGCGTGACAGATTAAAAAGACGAGTGTGGTGGGTTTGGATGCAAAGAGCAGAGTGTGTAATATCTACAGTAAGTAGAGCAGCGCGACTAAAATGTAGTGAAGCTTCACTCCACTGTTTTGTTTACCTCAGAACCATTGACACTGACAACAACAAGTGTTGTTCTTCAGGCTGGAACCTTTGGTCACGTCAGTTGATCTGAATGGTTATCAATTATGACAATGACATCTCATAACTAGGACAATAAGTTCACATAAACACTGTAGCACTAACTTATCCTGCATGACCTTAGGGCCTTTGTGTGCGTATTAGATCATCGAACAGTGTGCCTTCTCCCCCCACACTTTTCCTGCTTCCAATACCTTTTGTAACTTTCTAAACCAACAATCCAGCTACATCAGTAAATATGTTGCATTACGCCCACTACCACATATGATTAATTGCTTCATCTTGTCACTACAACAGCAGGCTTTTCAATCTGAGCGTGGCCAAAACTTTTGCCTTTAGATGTGGTTGGATGACACCTTGTGTGAACCTTTCAAGCATACTGAACTATTTACTGTATACTGCTGCTTGCTTAAACCTAAAATAATTGCCACTTGGGGGCAGTGTAAACAAGTTGCGAAAAGAACATTGACATATCATCGCCTTTTAGGTTGATATGGCAGACTTATTAGCAAACAGTTGCTTTTTTTTACACATCCAGCAATCACGGCGGACCTTTTATCATTTATTTGTAATTATGTTTGTGGCCACCTGGTGAATGTATGTCCAATATTAACTCTTTATTACAGTAAGCTTTGTTTTTGGTCAACTCCTGAAGGAAATATCTGGCTCTAAAGCTGCTAAATGCTCCATTGTGTTCACCAGTGGGTTTTTACAGTTTAAAGCAACTGCTAAACAATGAGCTGAAACTCACTTTAAGCTCTGTAAACCCAAGGGGAGCTGCAGATTCAGCTCAGGTGATAATTCTCTGCAGGTTCATCATTATGAGTGACACTTTTCACATTGTCACATTGTTTTTTACATTGTAATCTAATACATTGTTGTAATAAAAATATTGATTATAGCTGTAGGTACAAATCTATTGGAAAACAAAATAACGCCTACAATAAATGTAATAATTATATAATAATCTAATTTTAATAAATGTGTGGTTTAGAGTGCTAGTGTTACTTTTATATTTGTGCTACCACCATTGTGATGTGCTGGTCTTTCACTCCTTCCTTGGCCTCCCCCTCATTAGGAAACAGTAATTCAGCTTATGTTAGCTTGTATACTGTTAATATTACATTTTAGAGATGTGCATCGCCAAAACTCTGTTCTGTACTCACCAGGGGGTTGCATACCCCAATCCAAATCTGCTGCATGTTTCCATCAGTTTGCTCCCTGTTCATGCTGGGAGCAGAGCCACACCACTATTACTACTATTACTATTACAGCTGTAGCACCAGTCTTTGCAATATGGTTTATCTCATGAGACTGACATTTTGATGATACATGAAACCTCATGTTGAATTTACATGATAAATCATTATTGCTGCACTTATAAGAAAAACATCCCAGACTTAAGTTTGCATTGAAACCTCCTTGAAAACATGAAAAAAAAGTACAGAAGTGACAGACTTCTCATTCTACGTTTATAATCCGGCATTTAGGACTGCAGTAGTCTTGGCCTACAGAGGAGTTGAGCTATATTGGAAGTGACAGGGCCGGGTGATTTGTATGACGAACACTGGCTTCATGTTAACTATCACATTATCGCTATGACAGCTGTAGCTTATGCACACACATATATAACAAGTCCTGCAAGTAATGAATAGGTCTGCATGTGTGTGTAAGGAGTGTGTGAAATGTCTGTGTATTCACGTGCACATTTTGTGTGTTTTTGTGTGTTCTGGTATGTGTGCGTGCAGCTGGTGAGAGTGTTTTCCATTTTGTGTGTTGGGGCTAGAATTGGCTTGTCAGTCACAGTATAGTTAGTGGGAAGGGGTGGGAGACGCCAGGTGTCAGGGAGCGGGGGAGGAAGGAAAAGATAGAGCATGAAAGAGATGGATGAAAGAGCGAAGGAGAAGGGGAGAAGAGCAAAAGAGGAGGAGAAATAAAGTGATGTTTGGGCCGCTGATGTAGAACTTTTGTCTTTTTCCCAAAAGTAAAATGCTAATGGGAAACAGAAATGTTTGAGAGAGACTGGGGCTAACACCAGGTTTAAAAGCGGTAGTAGTAAGTAGTAAGTAAAGTCCTTGAGATGAGAAAAATATTGTATGTACTGTATTGTCAGTGAGCCTGGACATTAATTAAAGTTGATATTGAGAAGGGAGTTAGGCTTTCTGGGGTTAAATTTTTTTTTTTTTTTTTATATATATATTATAACATTGAACATTTAGTATTCGGAAGACTTACAAGATAAACCCTATTTCCTTCTACACAGGCAGCAGAGATGGGAAGTAACGAAGTACAAATACTTCGTTACTGTACTTAAGTAGATTTTTCGGATATTTCTACTTTACTTTACTATTTATTTTTGTGGCGACTTTTTACTTTTACTCCTTACATTTTAACACGAATATCGGTACTTTCTACTCCTTACATTTTAAAAATTGGCTCGTTACTTTAGTTTTGTACAAGAGGTCGTAATGTCGGAGAATAGCGCGGACACGCCCTCACACTATGGCCGAGCGCGTCTACACAGAAAAAAGTGAGAAAAAAGAAAGAGAGACTGCTGTCCAGAGGATAATCAGTTGAGATCGTGTGTGTGCGTCCTTGTAAGTCGTATAACTTATGTTGTCAGTTCATTTAAGCCTGTTGTTGTGTTGGTCTATAGTTCCTGCACAGTTAAAGTAGGTTAGCTAGTGATTTAGTTGTTTGTGTTCTTCACCTGTTAGCTAGGTTTCACGTTGCTTGTAAAGCATCAAAAGAGAGAAGTTGTCTCTGTCCGTGTTTTACAGACACACCTGGAAAGTTGGCGAAGTTGGAAACCAGCATCAGTTTTAAATAAGGTCCTAATCTAGTCCTCACTAACAAGTTTCAAATAATTTCACTGGAGTTACCGTTATTATTTTTCACGTGATCAATACCGAATTCAATCTAATTGGATGGGAATATACTGTAGGCTACGTTGCATGTAACGCACCACTACAAGACGACTCGACCGATTCGGCTGCATTTATTTGCGGCAAATAATTGCAGCTTGATGGTGGTAACGTTAGCACTAGTAGTCATGATTGAAAATGAAGAAAACAGAGATCCCAGAGATTAGGCAGACAAGCAGCAAGACATTCCCAATCATCCCTGGCCTTATCTGAGAGAGATGTTTGAGATAGGCTAGGAGGCATCAAGTATGACTCCTGGCCAATGTGCTGTGTAACTCTTAAAGTATGGGGAACTTCTTAATTAATCTATGTTTAGTAATTCATTTTGTATCCTTTATTTTCTTTCTATATTTGAGCACATACACATACATGTAGATTCCCTTTAAATGTTAAGGGGAAGATTAAAAAAAGAGAAACTGGATCTGTGAATTCTCACAGAATCACAATTGAATTCATATCTTGCTACTCAGTCAGAATCTTATTAAGCTGGAGTCCCAGTCTCTGTCACCATAATCATATATGTGATGTTTGGCGGACATCCATTTAAAATGTAGACAATGGCATATAAAGAGCCTGGTTTTTATGTCCACTGAAGTTTCTCATCTTGCACTCTAGTAACATTTGTGTGGTCCAGGTAGCTTTGCATAAAAAGTGGTTGTCATTCGCAAGGCTACTTTTACTTTTATACTTTAAGTACATTTCAAAGCCTGTACTTTGTTACTTTTACTTAAGTAAAGAAGTTAAATCAGTACTTCTACTTTTACCAGAGTATTTTTTAACACAAGTATCTGTACTTCTACTTAAGTACGGGAAGTGAGTACTTTTGCCATCTCTGACAGGCAGTGACGTGTTTTAGCGTAAAAGCTTTAATTATTTATGAGAGAAATAACAACAGTTTGTATGGAATTAAATGGAAAGTTAACAAACTGTAGGAAGCTTCAGCCAAGTTGGTTTATCGTGATATCATGCTTCTGCCTACATTAAGGGCAAAACATCACAGCAGTGCTTCTCAATAAGAGTGTCATAAAAGTCAAGACGAACAAGAATCTTGAACATGATCATGTTTGGATACAGAATTCAAAATGTCATATCCGCTACACAATAGGAACCACTGACGTCTCCACGTCTATGATAAAGTAAGACGTGTCCATTCACATCTCTGCAACCACTTCTCACGATTCACATTTTGCTCAACTGATCACACCTTTTCTTTCTTTCAGCTCATCGTCTATCACTCTTTTCTATCTGCTTCTCTCCTTAGATTTACACCCAAAAGGCTTTAAGTATGATGTATATAAATATTTCACTAAACTGCATTCTCAGGTTATCAATAATAAAATGCCATATTCCTATAAATATTCTAAAAATACAGCTGGACAGCCTCTTCAGTGGTGCATTAAAAATTCATACACATCTAGCAAACTGCTAAATCTCCCACCACTGCACACCCATATGGACATGACCGTTGGACTATGTGCAGGTGTTTCCTTCTCACTTCCGTGTCTTTTTTCAGTGGCACATGTCTATGTGTGTATTTCTGACACATCTTCTTAACACACTGTCTCAGAGAAGCAGTCCAGTTCAGTGGAACCTGAAATAGTGCTAAGAGAGGTGATTCACATGGTCAACAGTCTGAATCACTACAGCCTAATACTAAAGCACTCTAACATTACAGACAGTTAGACAGACACAAGGCGTGTTGCAGACACACACACACACACACTATCCCCAGCCCACACACACGCTCTTATGAACACATCCTGTATACCTACTGAAAAACTATCTCTAACCCTCTCAGTCTCAGACACGCACACAAATGCACTTTGTCTCACACACACCATTTCCCTTCCTCACCGTGGTGAGATGTCACAGCCCTGTTGCATGAAGGCTCCCAGTGAGAACCAGAGGGAGTTGAAGATGCCAAACTCATTGGGAGGTTGGTCGGTGGGGCCCAGCTCTGTTGTGCCCTCCTCTGGTTCCTCTGCATGCCACTCATACGGACTAAAGCGACTCACCTGAGGGAGAGAGAAGGAATAAATAAGTGTTATAGATTATTTAGACGTCTATAAAGTAGGGTCTTATTTTAATACAGACTGAAGGAAATTAAGAGAGGAGGATTATATTCAGCTAAATAACACAGACACAAAGCCATAGAGGGTACATTTATTGTGACTTTTATGCAAGAGAAAAATGTTTCCTTGAATATGCAGACACTGGTGTCATAGGAGTTATGCCGGCATGATCTTGACTATGTGAACTTACATGTCTCACATTAAGTATTTGCATATCTTGCATACAGAGCTGTCTGTGGTGGTATTTTCCAGATAAGACACCTTTAAGTATTTAACGATTCCTGCACAGACATTATCTTCAACATTGTAAAAGTCATTACAGTTGAGGGGGTAAAGGCAATGTCGCCATACTTGAAAAGTTATTAACTGCATTAATGTATTGAAGAGTTTTAATAATCCTTAAAATAGACACACGGTGTACCCTCAGAAACATTTACATGCATGAGCACTGAGATATTATATCATCAGAAAAGTGAATCCAGCAGTAAAAGCTGCCATGGAAAAAAGTTTCATCTCCTCTATCTATATTAATAAAATTGACCAAATTGACTTCTGATCAGCAGGAAATGTGTCCTACAGTATAAGGATCTCCAACGCCAGACTGGGCACCATGTGCTGTAGCTCATTAGTTGAGACATATTTTTAGCCTGTGAGCCAAATAAGATCTCTGTTCTTTCATTCATAAGCTTTAAAAACACTTCACACTGCTACAGCCCTGCAATCCAACTCAAGTGCTGACTTCTGGTTTGAAATAATCACTCACCAAAAACAGCACAACACTGACTCCAATGTAAGCGAACACTATGCACATCCAGATCTCGTAGGCCAGCGGGTCCAGGAAAGAGAAAACACCTGGTTTAGACTTCTGGGGCTTTTTGATCATGATGGAGATTCCCAGAGACATGAAGGGCTTCGAGAAGTCGATCACCTCTTCTCTCACCAGAGTGATGGTCAGCGGGGCCACAGCAATTTCTGCTTTCTGCAAAGAGGGGTGGGTAGAATAGTGTGAGTTTACTTTAGTTCTGTCATATGGTAGTGATAGGTGATGTACAGCAACTTTATGTAAAGCAGAGAGTGATGTTGGGTAGGAATTCTCTGTGAACTCCCCTGTCTGCAGAAGGGGAAAGTGAAGACAAAGATAAAGGGAGGAGAAATAAAAGTTGAAACACAAAGGGCAGGGGAAGTAGACAATCACAGTACATATCATTGGATTTTGAAGTAGGAGCAACATAAGAAGGGGAATGATAAAGGTTAGCGAGGCAAAGAAATGGAAGTGGTAAAGCGGGGGTAGAGAAAAGGAGAAAAGGGGGGAGAGAGAAGGGTTGAAAGAGACAGAAAAGGTAGAGGGAAAACTAGTAGAATGACTAGAAGTAATTCCTACTTAGGCACAAAAGTGACACTGCCAGAATATAAATTTGTCTGCAATAACACACACACAAATCTGTAGACGAGTCAATAGCATCATTCATTCAGGACAGCAGAGTATCTGTTTCCGAATATTTGCGTGTGACTAAACAACATCTGCAGTCTTAACTGAAAAAGAGGCTACAATAAATGAATATCAAGTAACAAGTTTTCCTTCGCTACAACGAGTTAGGATGTTACAATGGGAGGAGAATGAACTGCAATAGAAAGACAAGGAAGTAGGAGGAGGAGAGGGCAGAGGAATATCAAAAACCCAAAATGCACTGCAGACAGATAAATCAAATAAATTAGGGATAGAAGGCAGGAGACAGAAGTACACAACATGAAAGAAAAGGAGAAGAAAGTCAGATAAACAGAGAGTAAAGAACATAAAGACATGAAGAAGAGGACAAAGTGCTGAAATATTTCAAATGTACTTCCTCCATGTGGCAAGTGTTAGGAACAAATCAAACCTGATTAGTCAATGCAGCGGTTCTGCTGTGTCACCTTCTGGAGGCTAATTAATTCTGTCACTGTTCTGCAGCAAAAGTCTCCACTTTCACTCTTCCGCAAAGTGACGACTGACATTGTCTTCTGCATGTTGATAAAGTTTGCACTGAGACGGCAATGTGAAATCTCAGACCGTGCATGGGCGTCGACAGCATAATTAGCCAGCTTGCCAAATTCTCAAGAAATAAAGTGAAGTCTCCATGACACAGCATCTCTGCAGAAAACTTACATGGTAACTAAGGAAACACAGAGCTCGAGACAAGTTAATGTACTGCATAAGAGTTATATTGAGCATTTTTTCAGCTGTTGCATGATGTGCGGTGGTGGGGTCACAATAGCAGGAGCATGAACAGTGTAATGCAATTCAATAGCCCTGCAGTATACATGGCATTATAAGATTACAATGTTGAAGTTATGTTAACTCTGTGCCAGAGAAGTGTTGATTCAACACAATGTGTCTGAGGCCATAATTTGTGATGTTGTACTGCACTGCAGTAAATAAAACATGTTATTTGTGTTGTATTCATTTTCTCACCTGTATGTTTGTGATTCTGTGTGTCTACTCGTACATGAAAATTCAGTTTATGCTTCAAGTTATGCTTGTAATAAATGCAGATTTTAACCTCTGAAATGTGCCAGAGAATCTTTGGTTGATATGAACTATGAATAAACTGAAGACGACGTTGAACTGAATCAAATTGAATAAACAAACAAATTTTATAGACATTTTTTTGAAGACATCATCTTGGGATCTGTGAGTAGTGATGGACTTTCTTCACTGTTTTTTACATTAAATAGACTAACCGTAAAAAATAAAAAAATAATTAATAAAGTCCAAATATTCTCCATCCAAACTTACCCCATACACAAGCTCTCCAACCATGCCATTCCATATCTTTGTCTCTGGATCTCTGGCTCCATATTTCCCATCCGGTACGATGGAGATCTTGTATTTGATTCCAATGTGTTTGGCGATCTCCGAGGCCAAGTCCACACAGTATCCCTCAAACTGGTCGTTGCCTTCATAGAGTTCCCAGTTCTTCTTCAGCATCACATAGGGACCCTCCTACAAAACCAGCATAAGGGGAGAAAGACACAATTGTTTGGAGGAACATGACAGCAGCAACTATTAAAAGAAGGAAAATGAAAACTTATCAAGAGAAGCCAGCAGTTAAAGGTGCCCTGCCATACAAAACCGTTTTTTACTTGAATTTTTTGAAATATGTTAGATCCATATGTGTTTGTGTTATGTTGTGAATGTCGAAAATGAACTGCTACCTCCTTTGTCAGCTCTAGCCGCTGAAAGAAAGAAATAAGCAGAGAAATCAGGCCAATTACAAAAGCTGGTCAGTCTGACATCATATTGCCTGAGCTCATTACTATTCATGAGCTTGCCCAGTTGGGCTGGGTAAAGGATTCTGA
This sequence comes from Perca fluviatilis, assembly GCF_010015445.1. Taxonomy (NCBI): domain Eukaryota; kingdom Metazoa; phylum Chordata; class Actinopteri; order Perciformes; family Percidae; genus Perca; species Perca fluviatilis. The sequence continues at coordinate 27,682,526 of NC_053113.1, read as the reverse complement.
CAGCCAGGCTCTCATTGGCTAGCTGTTAGCCAATCAGATTCAAACAGCTTAGCTTATTGAATATTAATGAAAACTGGCAGAAATCGAGCTGAGTCTTCCTGTAGGCTTTCTATACCACATGCGAATGGCTTGAAACAAGGTAACCAAGGCATTTATTCCACAAAAAATGTTACAGAGTCCATGGTAGAACTTCAGACATTACAAAGTAAGCAAATACTTGTGGCAGGGCACCTTTAAACTGGCAAATTAAACTGGACACAAGCCTCAATAAGATATTTAACCATGCATGAAGAACAGTGAAGGTAAACTGAAAGTCACACACATCTTTACGTAGATCCACATTTTAACTATAAACACCTCACAGACAAACTATTGTGTCAGGAAAACACAACAGCTACCCAAAACATCATAGAAACCGTTGCAGAGTTAATAATAATGGGATTACAATTAAAGCTGTTTTTTTCATAAAGGCCATGTCTGAGTTAGATGTTTTATATTGTGTCTTTCTGACTTCAAGTGCCTTGTTTTATGCTTTCATCTGACTCTACATGCCTCCGCTGGAACCTGCAGCTGACTGCAAATCTAATGCTAAGAGGAGAGAAATTGACAAGGGAGGGAGAAACTACAGGGGAAGAGGACAAAAAGAGAGGGAGGCTGCTGCTTTGTTAATGTGTCGTAAGAAGTAGAATGATTTCTGTGCATGCAGTAAACAAAGATGAAAGCAAAGAGGGAGTTAATGTTGTCTAGGGAGATGGTGGATGTATTTGGGATGACACACACGCACACACACACACACACACACACACACCCACACACACACACTTTAGAGTGACAGCGCATCCATCAGAAGCAGTGAGTTATGGTATTATGCCTGAGGCTGCTCACCCTGTAATCCAACTGAAACCAAGCCTATTACAATGCTATCAAACCCTTTTTAATCAAAGACTAATCTCATCTAATTAATCAAACAGGCTTTAATAATATCCAACGCTCCCAACGGAAACAGTTTAGGAAGATTATACAACACAATAAAAGATGATAGCATATGTTGGGTTGAATTTTTCATTCAGGAAATTGATTCACATTGAAAACATATACAGTTTAATCATAGAGGATTTTAGACATGTTTCAAAAGGGTTAAAATGAGCAATAAAATCACTCTGACACAGATCTGGAGAGAACGATCTTCAGTCCGGGAAATTGAGAAACAAGTCTAGATCAGATGAAAGCATGCAGTGGGATTAGAAAAATCTTACACTGGAAACTATACAAACAAAACATACAAAGGAAGGATGGATTTATAAATTAAGTTTAGTAAAGAAGGAACTTGAAATAAAACCATTTAAATGTGCAATTGTGTGTGACTGAAAGGTAAAAAAGAGAGCCATTATTTAAACTTATATAGGTAAATCTACGTTCATCATTATTTGTGAAAGAAGTTAAATGTAACACTTGAATAATATCGGGTTCGTGGTAAATATGACATCTGCTAAACATCAACATGCTATCATTTTCATGATAGTCTTTACTTAATACTCTTTCCTGTTTCTAAATCCAGAGAGTAAATTCATAATCAGTCTCTACAGCAACTCAGTTCTTGTTAAATGGTGTGTACATTTGAAAATGTACAGTTAAGCTACAATTCCAGCACCTGTCAAAAATCTTTGGGATGTGCATGTCCATTTCCCTGTGCATAAACAAATAGCAACAAATATGTAAAAATAAGGATAATCTTAAATTTACATATGAAAGGTTGAGAAACAACAAAACCATCCCAAGCATTGCTTTATCACATTTTTTACAAAGCATTATTCAGTCATCAGTATACGATTTTTTAAAAACAAAATACATTTCTTCTACAACCAACCACACAAAGGACACACTTTACACTTTTATCCCTAACATCATCATCATCAAATACAAACATTTGCCCCGTTGTGTTCAATGTCAAACACACAAAAACATTTCGCCATCGTTATCAGAGACATTAACAGGTCCCGGGGCGCTCATTCCATTGACTCAACATGAATCATAATGTTAATGAACAGCAAAAAAGTTTCAAGTAAATTCCCTCATATAGATCAACACAGCCATGAGGGCTGCTCTGTACTGTAGCAGTGATAAAGACGAGAATTAATGAAGATTTGAGCTGAAAAACATGTTTTAAAGGGCAATACAAGTGTGATTTAAAGTTGTAGCTGAATTGCTGTTTTTTTTACTGAGCATAGAAGTGCTGGTACACCTTTAGACTAAACAAAGCTAACTATTTCCAGTCTTTATGCTAAGCTAAGCTAAGAGCTACAAATCAAATGGACAGACATGAGTGGTATGGGTCTCGTCATTGAACCCTCAGCAAGGATGCAATTAAGCATATTTTTCAAAATGTCGACCTGTTCCTTTAAGTATATCTATTTAGAGCTATAATTTGTGCATAGTGTCCCACATTAGGAGATGATCTTATTAATGACCCTCCCTTGAAAAATGTAAGAAGGCTATTTTGCTTCACTTTTCATTTCAAATCATTGAATTTCAACAGTGAACCATTTTATTTTGCAACCATCTCTGTTTCCGTCTCCTCCATCAAATTACGCTCATGTTTATCATGTTAGAAAGTCAAATGTTTGAAATCACCAGTCTTGTCTAAAGTACTTGAAAGCAATACTTGAGTAAAAGTATCTTACCAGAAAATGACTGTGGTAGAAGTAAAAGTCACCTTTTAGAATATTACTTGAGTAAAAGTCTTAACGTATCTGTTATTTACTGTACTAGTATCAAAAGTAATTTTCTGATATTAAATGTACTTATTTTATCTACTTATGTTGTTTTATGTTGGCGGCAAAGCCTGCAGCAGATGCTTCCATGACACTATCAGTTATTATGCCTCCTCCTCTTCTTCTTTAGTTTTGGTGTATGGTTTTGGCGCTTGGCAACAAACAAGCATTATGCACAAACTGGAATGGAGCGTACATTAACTTGCAATCTAGGAGCAATGATTCACCCAACCTGCTTTGATGCAGTCTTATTCTTATGATTTTATGTTGTAGTAACGAGTAATGAAAATGCTTAAAAGGAAATGTAGTGGAGTAAAAGTAAAAATTTCCAGAAAAATAAATGAAATAAATAACTAAATAAAGTACATATACGCGGAAAATCTACTTGAGTTCAGTAACACAGTATTTGTACTTCGTTACATGTACCACAGTCATTTTCTGGTGAGATACTTTCACTCAAGTATTGCTTTCAAGTACTTTAGACAAGACTGCTGATTTCAAACACTTGACTTTCTAACATGATAAACATGAGCGCAATTTAATGGAGGAGATGGAAACGGAGATGATTGCAAAATTAAATGGTTCACTGTTGAAATTCATTGATTTAGAATGAAAAGTGAAGCAAAATAGCCTTCTTACAAGTATTTGTACGTCGTTACATTACAACATTGGAAATCAGAGTGAGCTACTTAATATAGTACCATGTAAGCAACAGAAACAGACACACATACATACCAGTGGGAGCTCATCCAACAGTGGCAGTGGTTTCACTTTAACGCCTCCTTAAGGTTTCTTATCAGTTTGACCCAGAAGCCTTTGTCTTGGTGTGAAGCTAATGATGCAAATGCTGTGTGTGAGTGTGTTTGCGTGTGTGTACTTGATAACCGTACATGTATTTACTTTATCATGTCTGGGTGTTGCATATTGCATCGTAAGTCAGGGTATGGCGAGAAATTAAAGGTGAGAAGAGGGGAGAAAAGGAAAAGAAAGAGAGGGCATGGTAAAGAGAAACAGGGGGAAATGTGGATGGAGAGAGGGATGTGAGGAGTGTTGGCTGCATCAACTACAGAAGAAAGATGAAGGAGCAGATCACAATACAAACAGTGATGGCTATAGGAAGAATAGAAGAGAGATAGGATCAGAAAAAAGGGAAAGTGTGAAGGAGAGATGAAGAGGAAGAGAGAATATGACAACGTGAAAAATGTAGAGGAAAAGAGTAAGGAAAGCAAGAGAAGACAGAGAGGGAAAACGGGTGGGGGGGAAGGAGGGCGAACAGCTTTGTAGAAGCAAATGGTTGGGGCTGATAAGACATGAAACACTTCACACAGGAGCCAAAAGGCAGACAGGACTTGCTATGTAAGCCAGTTAGCCAGCCAGTGAAAAAGACAGGCACCCGACTGGACAGTCACCTAACTGTCCAGTCATTAATGCAGGCTGCCAGCCGGAAGTTTAATCAGGTCAGCATTTAACAGGCCAGACTTTCAAGTACGAGTTACATATAGGCAACCACCGAGACATTTAATAAGCCTGTGAGCCACTCGTTCAGATGGCCAAAGAAGCAAGCCAGGCAGTCAGTTAGTCACAGCCTATTTCAGTCAGTCAAATTGGTCAATCAGTTCATTCATTCATTACTGCAATTATAGTACATGATCATCTGCCCAGTCTCATATTTGGCCAATGAGTCAGTATGATTATTCAACGATAAAGAGAGCAAGGCAGTTCAGCAGTCAGTGAGTACCCAGTCTGTTAGTCACAATGCCAGTTGGTCTGTAACCGAGTCAACCTGCCAGTTCAAAAGCTTTTCCCAGAAAGTCAGCCAGCCGCAGTCCAGTCAGTCCACCAGGTAACTAACCAGCCAGGCGAAAAAAAAGCCTTGTTGTCTCCCTATAATGATTGAACCAACACCCACTCAATCCATCAGCCAGTCAACCAGCATCCACAATACTGTTTGTTAGTTTTATATATTTTAGTTGAACTTGTTTTGGTCTTCCATTTATGTAATTTGACCTACTTAATACGATCACAAAAATAATGTACCTCCCTAATGTCATTTTCCTACCTTCAGCTCTATGTATGAGTGTCCTGTAACCTAATGAAGAGCCTTGTGGTATAGGAACATTGACCTTTCATTTATAAACACACAAAATTTAACAGTGAGTGGACTGTACAGGTTTCTTTAAAGCTCTGTGTGCTACACCTTTTGGTAATCCATCCATCATAAAAAATACATTTAAAGAATTTTTTTTATAATGTAATATTATATTAAAGCCAATTAACCATACAAATCACTAGGAGAAGCACAAGGAGCATTGTGTATGTTGCAGTTAACTAAGGCCGAAAAACAGGCAAAAACAAGAGATTGTCATGTCATCAGTAGGGTTGGGTATCGTTTGGGCTTTTTCCGATACCGGTGCTAAAGCGACACTTTTAAAACGGTGCCTGAACCGATACTTTTCAATAAAGTAAAAAAAAAAGAAGAATAAAAAAGAAGGGTAGTAAACAACAGTCTGCGACTTGTTTATTGCTAAGGCCATGGTCAAAATTAAAGATTTTATAATAATGTAATAATTATAACTTATAACAATAACTTATTTCACCAGTAAATTGCTGTTGAACGAAAAAAAACATCCACCAGATGGGAAAAGGGTATTTTACAATTACTGTGAATTCACCACAAGGCTACCTGTTTTACGGCTGCTGCTGCGCTGCGGAGCAGACTGTTACGTCCCGGTGTTGGAATTCTCGTGTTTAATCCAGCTGCTAGGTAAAGGTAGGCTAACGTTACCTGCTGTCAGGTGTAGTGTAAAGTCAGGCACCAACATTTTCGTTCTTATTCGGGCTTGTTACTACTGTTTACATCGGCAGCGGTGCCCTATTGGCACCGCGTTTCGGTACCCAACCCTAGTCATCAGGGATGTACAGTAAGTGTACTCTAGTACAGGCAAATGCCAACAGGCTTAACAATCAGTTCCCATTAATGCACTTTGCTACAATGCTAGTGTGAAAGTTACATTATAGACAAGTCAACACATTTATAATGGCACCACTACAATTTGAAGTATAGGGATCTAGTGTTGAATACCTTTCTATTCAAGCGTGGAGCTCTCACTGGAACTGAATACAGTTGAGGAAAAATGGCAGAGTAAGCATGACTGAGTAGATTAACAGAGTGGCAGAGCAGAAAGATGAAGATAGATGGAGAGCGATATCGAAAGTTGAGGGCTGAAAAATGTAGGAACTTATATGAGGACCTGTCCACGCATCACTCTCCGAAAATATACAAAACAATATTTATAGATAGATAGATAAAATAAGACATTTTGGTGAGGTAATTTTTTCCTGCCGGTTCTCTGTAGTGTAGCAGAGAAGGCGGTGGTGATTCTGGTGTCCTCAAAAGAAGTGAAAGAAAAAAAAAAAAATCTGAATTAACATGGCTGTCTGATGGTCTGGTGATTTTGTGTGGCCAAATGTCAAATCTTGACAGCCGCCACAGAATCCCTGGCAGAGCTCTCGTCCATGGCTTTTGTCGTGAGAGGAAGACAGGAGCACAGTGAGCAAGGCATCCCAGTACCTCACAGGCTCAATGCATCTTCAGTCCCTTTTTGCCATTTCTTCCATGTTAATGCAGTGCTAACCACTTCTGAACAAAGACAATAACTTCAAAACAAAACAAAAACCAAATATACATATTTCTTTATGCAATCAAAGCCATCAAAACAAAAACAGGGCACACTGAGTTTTTGTAGAGTTTTCAAGACGTTCAGTCCATCTGTCGTCTGTGTTTCCCGTGGGTCTGTGACTCAGGGGAGTCTTTGTTTCAGTCTGTCGCTCTGTCTGCAGACCCGGCATCAGTGTCGCAGAAGTGGCTTCCTCATCATCAGAGGCTGCAAAGAGGAGGAGGTGGCTGAGCTAACGTTAGCCAAGGCCTGCTGAGGTCACCATCCACAGAGAAATATGCAGGTGGAAGAGGCATGGAGGTAAAATCAAGAGGTGTGGGGTTGAGGAGTGTAGTTAAAGAAAGACAGCGGGAGAGAGGGAGCAAAGGAGAGAGAGAGAGAGAGAGAAGGAGAGAGAGAGAGAGAGAGCGAGAGAGAGAGAGCGAGAGAGAGAGGATAGTGGCGTTGGAAACAGTCAGACAGACATGGGTGAGAAGAAATAGGAAAGGAACACGCATCGAAAAGACGTATGCAGTAACGCCAAACTCTGAGTTGCACACTCATCTCTTTTATAACCACATCAAATTAATGTAATTAGAGACACAAGCCAAACAGCCACAGGGACAACAACAGTGTGATATAAGTAATGGTATATTAACATAATATACACATATTCAAAATAGGATTTTTGTCACAGAATAACAACTTGCCCTTTAATGTATTTGATTGTGTTGATGTGTTTGTATTTGCTTGTCTTGGGCCTGGCTGTTGGCAACACACACACACACACACACACACACACACACACACACACACACACACACACACACACACACACACACACACACACACACACACACACACACACACACAAACAAACACAGCACTGAGTTTTAACATATTGCCAGTTGAAGGGTGCATGTCTGGAGGCAGGACTGTCACTGGGGACATTTAGTCCAGCTGAATTAATTCTTCTGAACTCTTTCCTGCAGCATGTGTGGTTGTTTTCCTCTGTGCAGTCCTGACTGTTTACTTCTACTTCTGGCCACTTGAGGCACTGTAGACTTTGATTATAATATTAAATCAACATCTTTGAACATGTATACATTTATAGGTATTTGTATGAGTAGTACAGTACAACTACAGGTGTTTTTTGTCAGACTAAGGAGTTTGCTAAAAGAAGAAGCAACGTGGCTTGAAGCAAAATGCTGAATTGTCAAAGCTCAAGCCTCTGTGGCTTGTTTTATCACTCGGCTGAAATTAGTCTTCTGAGTTGCTTTCACTTGCATCATTTTCATGCCCAATTGAATTAGACTGATTGCATTTACAGGAAGAGGATGGCCATCATAAAAAGGCTGCAGATGGGTGAAGTGAAATCAAATGTAAGCAGAGGATGTGCACAAATCCACAGATTAGCCCTCCTTTATCCGTGTTTGTAGAAGAAAGAGAAGTAATTATACTGGGCTGCAGACCAGTGTCTATGTGAAAGCCATTAGAGGAGACTGGACTGAGGTCACTTCTAAATGGTGATCTGAGGTCAGTTTTAGATTTGCCTACTAATGAGCCATTAGTTTAATCTTCCAGCTGGACAAATGCCACTCCCTCTTGGCTGTGCTCTGAGAGCTCTCTTCAACTCGTACAGCTCATTCTGCTCCAACCTGAGTTCAACAAAACTCTACCATATCACATCCACATGTTGTACTTCATCCCCTGGCTTTCTGACATTGAAAGTATCCTATTAGGCAACTAAAGTAAACTCCTGCCTCAAACCTGAACTCTATCTGTGGCTTGTACAGTGACTTCCTAACCTTTTTGGTTTGTGACCCCTCAAAATAATAAGCAATAAGCAATGCATATTGCAATAGCTGAATACTGGTTGCATACAGTATATCTCTACTGGTTATGACCAAGAGTGATTTTTTTCTTTGTTTTACTTGAATAATGTAAGAAAACAGAAATGAGTGGAAGAATTTCCTGAAGTGGAAATATGTATTGTTTTCTCCTTTTCTGTTATTACTCATTTTGTGACCCCTTACATGTGTCCTACAATTCCCTGTAGGGGTCCCAAACCCCAGATTGGAAACCACTGTACTACAGCAGCAAAACCATGCCTGTAATTCATTGGTCATTACTGCACCTAGTCCTGTCTAACTACCTTAACGCTGTACCCATTGTTTCAACCCAGTTAGGACTGCTCAATTTTTGTTTACACTATTTCTTTGTCAAACAAATTTTCCTTAAAAACTAAGCTTATCATCCTCCCTCCCTTTCCCTGTACATGCACCTGATCGTGCTTTGCAAATAAAGAAAAAAAGAAAGTTTTGAACGTGTAACATGGGGTATTAATCACCTGTTGTGCACCTGATGTGTCATTCACATATGCACAAATCGCCTCTACATGAGACAGATGTGAGCTGAAAACTCAGTTGAAAGCAAGGTTTAGGTGAATTGGATAGCCGGATTGTGAGTGTTGAAGAACAGCCTAACCCAAATCGCAAACAGAACCCATATGCAGAAATGAAAGCAGTCTGAGGGTACATTACCATGATGGTTGTCACGACGACTGTCCGGTTCTCCATTGACGTGCTGTCATTGGACAGAACATTTTCATTCTGGACCAACACAAGTTTGTCTATGTCATTCCAGTAGCCAATCTGAGAGAGAGTGATAACAGAGCGAGAATGAGTGATAAAAGAAAAACTTTCATCTAATAAATCAGTCTTTATGGTGGAATTGGAAATGTCAAATGCTCACAATGAAATCAAGATAGGCAAAAACACAAATTAAAAAAAAAAAAGATATAAAAAAAATAATGGAACATATGTGAGATGAAGAGAGAAAAAAAAAGTAAAAAAAAAATGTGTCAACAGAATGAGCTCACTCCAGCAGATTTCCCACTGGAACTGTAGAAGATATTGAGAGACATTGAGTGTGAGCCAAGAACTTTCAATAAACACACATGGCTGTCAAAGGAACACTTGAGAAGCTGGAACATGGTGTTATTTCTTAATTAAAGGCACTGCATGTATACTTTTTTTCCAGTAAAGAAAAATTATAAGTTCTTGCAACCTGAGCCTTCTCCTCCTACTTTTTGCTATTATGAAGAAGGATTATGTTGAAATTGTCCTTATTTATGTCAGTGCAGTGTTGTGTATCACCAGGTTGACTGGGAGCTGTTCCCCAATGCACACTCCAAAAACCTATTACAACTCTGGCTGCAATGGTTCAATTGCAGTTATCTAAAGATATCTAAAACTGCAGCAATACAGTTATTTATTGAGAATAATGGAGATCATTAACCAGTAAATACATTTTAAATTATTTTTTAACAATCAACCACCATGAGGGATGAAAAAAGAAACATGCAGCAGACATGTGTTTGTTGTTTGTCTTTGTTTCTAAGCCATGAGAAGGGAGCCTACCTTCCGGGGTCCATTGCTCTTCAGTTCAAACACGTCCATGGTATAGTTGACCCTCCGACCATAGTGATCAAACTGAATGTTCCCAGTCAGGCCCTGAATGCGCACCTGAATTTATAGCAACAATGAAAGTAAGGACTGCTGACAAATAAAGACAAAGCACTTTAAAGTTGTAATCCTTAGGATTTCAGTCTAGAGTGATTTGGCAACACCCAAAGTAACTGATTGTAAGACAAAGTCCATGAATTCTGGAGAAACACTCCTTGAGCAGCTACTTGTCAGGAATTTAAAATAAGTGTTGTATCTGTTTCCAGTGCAGCCAAACAAGCAGTCGTTTACAAGTAGTTTAAAAGATTTAAAGCAACACCAAAGATTCTTTTGTACTTTAAAATAATGTTTCCAAAATCGTTTCAGTGGTTCATCAACTCGTAACAGGATGAACGGCACTGCTGCATTCGCTTTGTGGCCCTCTATCGGCTATAACCGTACAATGCAAGTTTGCCAGATCGGGTAGCGGATCTGTAGTTCCAATGAGACATACGACAGCGGTAATGGACAATTCCGCTTCCAACCTGTAGGGGGACTGAAGAGGAAAAGTGCTTTGGTGTTGCTTTAACGGGTAGCAGCAGTAAAGGAAATATTGGGTTAGCATTAGCAGTATTCTGTATCGATGACGGTTCATTTGTGGGATAGTTCCAGTGCCGCCGGAAGTTCCGCCGGATGTTCCTCACTTTCCTCTTTCTTTGAGTTAACTTTAAACTCTGGTCGCATCAAGCAATATTTACCGGAACCTCTGAGCAACGTTACAGGCTGAAAATGTTAAGTTTTAAGGAACATTTGGATCATGCAAAAAGGCAGGCCTGCTTGGTTCGTTCATGGAATGATTGTAAAGACAAATGTAATTGATTTAAAGATATGCAAACAACCCATGACCATTAATTCTCCTATTCAGGAATGTTGTGTGGACTAGCCAGACCGTCCTCTGCAGCGCTGTGGAGATAGGTCTGGCAAAGCGAGACTACATTAGCAATAACAATGGGATAATATAACAAACGTAATAATAATAATAATAATAATAATAATAATAATAATTATATTAATTAATTATAATTAATAATAATGCATAATTTACTGTTAGTTCTTGTGCTTAGGTATGAAATCTGAATCCAGTGAAAGAATCGCAGACCCCCCTTCTTACAATGAAAACTGCTATCGAGATAATTACTCGATGTAATTGGGTGGCGCAGTGGATATGTCACTTGACTGGTGTGGGAGATCTGGGTTCGAACCCCATGTGTCCCTGAGCAAGACACTTCACCCCTAGTTTCTCCAGAGGCATGCGACCCCTGATATATATAGCAATTGTAAGTTGCTTTGGATAAAAGCGTCAGCTAAATGACATGTAATGTAATGTAAATACTTTCAATGGCTAATGCAGAAAAAAATGGCGACCATCGATAGTATAGAGGGATAATTACTGGATGTAAATACATTTAATGGCTATTGCAGAAAAAATGGCGACCATAAATAATATCAAAAATGGGGTTTGATTTAAAGCAGATCTTGAGGATTATGATTATATAGCACCAATGATTTTTTTCCTGAAATAGAATATGAATAGTTCATATAATGCAAATAATTTATCAGATAACAAAACTTCTGTTCCCACAAGGTTGACAAGGAATTGAGAGTGAAGACATGGTTTGGAGTTAAGGTTAGAATTGTGACTATCAAGTTAGGGTAAGGGGTGGAGTAAGATATACTGTATAGTGCTTATTGTTATTGCTATGGTAAGTACCTGAGTAATGAAAGGAAATGAAAGTCATTACAATTTCCCCACAAGTATAGCAATACAAGTTTGAGTGTTACAGCAAGTGTGTGCAGGCTGTTGGGTACTCCATCAAAGTCCCAACAAGAATTTATAACACATAAATGTCGGCATTGATTTCTGGAACATTTTTTCCCTTTTTCATGACAGCTTTTTTACTCACTGCTTTTGTGAATGTGTGTGTGTGTGTGTGTGTGTGTGAACATCTGTCTAAGCATTCCGCAAGCTGTCTTGACTAAACTATACAACATTAAACTTGTACCAACCTGTTTAAGTGCACGCTCCATATCTATTCCTTGGTTCCAGGGAGCAGCTGGATTGGCCAAGCAGTCACCAGCGTTGCCACGGCGACTGATATCAATTTTCTGACGGCGAAGGCTGCGAAAGGCCTCGGCCATCACAAGGACGCCATCATATGTTAGAGCTGAGGTATACTGAAGAATGGAGGAAAAACAGGGACGAAGAAGAGACCGAATAAGGAAAAGAAATGTTATAAGTTTTTAAACTTTTTTAGACAGGCAAATAAAACTTCTTCTTTGTCAGTACACAGTATAACAGAGATTAGTCCTGTCATATAATTAATTCTCAGGTAATGCAAACATTTGAAATGAGAGAGAGAGGCATTAAAACTTTTAAGTAAAATCATAGAAAAAGTGGTTTTTCAACAACTCAACCTTTTCTTATCGCTAAACAACAGTGTTGATGCCTTCCAGTCAGGTTTTCGACCACACCACAGCACTGAGACGGCTCTTGTTAAAGTCTTTAATGACATCCACTTAAACACAGATAGTGGCAAAATTTCAGTCTTAGTATTACTTGATCTCAGTGCTGCATTTGATACGGTAGACCATGACATATTGCTTGACCGATTGGAAAACTGGGTTGGTCTTTCTGGTTCAGTACTAAAGTGGTTTGAATCCTATTTAAAGAATAGGGACTACTTTGTGTCTATAGGTAATTATACATCTGAGCATACAAATATGACGTGCGGAGTTCCCCAAGGCTCAGTTCTGGGGCCTCTTCTGTTCAACATCTACATGCTTCCACTGGCTCAGATTATGGAAAACGACAAAATAAGTTACCATAGTTATGCGGATGACACCCAAATTTACATAACCTTATCGCCAGGGAACTATAGCCCAATACAACAATTAAATATGTGCATTGAACAGATTAATGATTGGATGTGCCAGAACTTTCTTAAATTAAATGAAAAAAAAATGGAGGTGGTTGTTTTTGGAGCAAAAGAGGAACGATTGAAAGTCAGCGCTCAGCTTCAAACGACAATGTTAAAAACAACAGACAAAGCCAGAAATATTGGTGTAGTCATGGACTCAGACCTGAATTTTAAAAGCCACATTAACATAATTAAAAATCAAGCGCCTATTATCACCTTAAAAATATATCAAGGGTTAAAGGACTTATGTCTCAGCAGGATCTGGAAAAACTTGTCCATGCTTTTATCTTCAGTAGACTTGACTACTGTAACGGTGTCTTTACAGGTCTCCCCAAAAAATCAATCAGACAGCTGCAGCTGATTCAGAACGCTGCTGCTCGAGTCCTCACTAAAACCAAGAAAGTGGATCACATCACTCCAGTACTGAAGTCTCTACACTGGCTTCCAGTGCCTCAAAGAATTGATTTCAAAATACTTTTACTGGTTTATAAATCACTAAACGGTTTAGGGCCAAAATACATTTCTGATCTGCTACTACATTATGACCCACCCAGACCTCTCAGGTCTACTTGTTGTCCCCAGAGTCAGAACTAAACAGGGGGAAGCAGCGTTCAGTTTTTATGCTCCACATATTTGGAACAAACTCCCAGAAAACTGTAGGTCCGCTGCAACTCTCAGTTCTTTTAAATCTAAGCTAAAGACCTATCTTTTTGATGTTGCTTTTCTTTAAATAATCTATTAACTTTAATTTCTTATACTGCACTGTAACTTTTATTCTTATACTGCACTATCAATTTTATTCTTGTCTTTTAATGTTTTTAATTTGTTTATTAATGTTTTTAAATTGTTTTAAATTGTTTTTAACTGCTCTTTAATGTTTTATGTAAAGCACTTTGAATTGCCCTATTGCTGAAATGTGCTATACAAATAAAGCTGCCTTGCCTTGCCTTGCCTAAAACGTTTCCTGTGAAAATGTAAAGCTCCATTGTGTCATTTTTGCTAAGTTGATTCTTAGCAAAACCCCCTTTGTTCTTTCACAAATATGTGCTCATTCATGTGTAACTACATCCACCAACTAATCAAAGTATTCTCGTATGCGTAGAATCTGCCATTTAGAATCATTCAGAATACATACGATCGACTCGCTCGAATGACGGCTGCCATGTTGCGCAATACATTAGCCAAAGAGGGACATACCTCCGCCTTTCGCACTTTTAAACTCAGTGGCACCGTGACGAATGCCAATGAGGGAGGGGGAGAAGAAAATGGAGTCGCCAAGGAAGTTAAAAAGAGAATTAAAATGACAACGCAACAGGGAAAGCAACAAGACCAAAGTTGCCTGCTTTCTTCTCGACAGGTAATTCTGCCTATTTGTGTAAATTCAAAGTTTTATAGTTGCTTGGCTAACCATAGCATGGTTGTGCATAATGCTAGAACAACATCTAAGGATACTTTTCCTCGCGTCAATGATGAAAAAGGATGTCTACCTTGTAACATAAATGTAATCATACTGTATGTGTCGTGATTTCCCTGGCAGACAACTCACGTCATGTGCAGTTCTAACACAGACTAGCTACAGCTAGAACAGCTGCGTGTAAACGATGGAGATACTAAGAGCTAATTTCGGTTTCATTGACATTGTTCATACTGCTCAGAGAAATATATTAAAAACACAAACCTCCGTAGCTTCTCTCCTACACTGTAAACATTGCCTTACATTATTAATCTCGTACAATATACAGACTAACGATAGCACTGATACTTTACTAACATTAGCTTGCATATGTTTGGGAACCTGATAGCTGATGTTAGCAATGAAATGGTTGTCATATACAATTTCACTGCTAGATGGGCGAAATTCTTACACAATGTAGCTTTAAGGAGACCCTGTGTGGAAACTGACACTGACTTTACTCAGGGTGCTAAAGTGTATCTACATAAAAGTTTAAATCTACATAACAGTTTAAATGATAGACTGAAAGTCAATAATTGTGCGGGGGTTTTTTTTGTGAATTTTGGTGGTGGGTGATACATACATACATACATATTCATTAAAAATAAATATTTCCAAAACAGTATTCCAGTCCAGTCATGGACATGGAAATTCATTTGAAAGCAAAATCATGTCACATCATGTGTTTGGTGCTCAGTAGCATTAAAACAAAACATTCATATTGTCTTTTTCTCTTTTCTACACAGCACACATTGTCTGAATAGATGCTTTCTGTGATTTACAAAGCCAAAGTAGAATATGCTAGTATTGAAGGGCTGTGCCTAAAATGGGAACCAATTTGATCTCAGGTAACAGCTGTATTATTGCATCAGACCTGAGTACATTTGAACTCCATATGAACTATCCTCACCAGTATGTAAATATGCCGACCTGTGCCTCAATCTATCTCACCGCTCTGACTTTTATTTGACTTCCACAGTTAACACTGGTGAACATCAATCAACATCACTGTAAATGTAACGTCACCATAAATGTGCCAGTTTTAGACAGGCTTATAGTTTTCAAATACAATCACTGGCCCATTAAAATGACGTTAAAACGTATTTAAATCCATGACTTAAATCCACTTTGTTAGGGAATTCCCTATGATGGTGAAATGTGAATTCCCAAGATTTAGTAGTAATGTAGTATCATTCTAAAATAGAAAGTGGCACTTCAGAAGTGAGTTGGAGTAAATGACAAAAATTACATGTTTTAAGGGACCTTTGAAACGTGACAGTAAGTAAGAGAAAGGGTAAGAAATGACCAGTATCTGTTCTCAAATGAAACTCTTAAAAGTAGTGGTGATCTTGACAGATTGTCTGACAAATTCATCATAGGTAACACAGCGCAGTGGGGAACAACACCACAACTCTCAGCAGAAACAAATCCACCCAGCCCACACACAGACACACAGACAGAGGCAGTCAAACACACAGCAGGCTGCCTTCACATGAAACGGATCCTCACGGAAACAAATGAAAACGGGAGGGAAGAGGGAAGTCGACTGAAAGACTGCCGATGCTCTCTACGCCTCTGTGGGTAGGTTAGTCTCTTACTAACATCCCTTTCTTTGCATCCTACAAGGTGCGTTTTGGAAGGCTGCACAACCATGTCATCCTCCTTTCATCCCTCCCCTTTGAAACTAAAGAAGCCTTTAGGCGTGCGACTGACATATGACGGCTATAGCATCCAAATCAAGGAGAAAATAACAAAACTGAGCCAACTAGCATACTGTTTTCTGTTTCTGTCACAGGAAGGACAGAGACACCTTTGGGACACATAGAAAACAGTCTGGGCTTTTTCTTTTAAACACCCAATTCGGTTCGGTTCAAATCTCAAAATTTCAGCTAAAATCCACCAAGTCAAAACGGAGAAAATTGTGTAAACAACCATTCTCAAAAGGATAAAGTTTAGTTTTAAAAGTTTACTCTACCATTCAATACCAGACCAAAGACCAGTTTTATAAACGATGTAAGCAAGAAAGCATGTGCCACTTTTCACACAGAAGCTAATATTCATAAAAAAAATGTTAGCAGTGTATTAATAATATATATAGCTGCATTCACGCTTTACACCATGTGTATGAAGACTTTTATGAGAGAACTGACCTGAGTGAGATAAAGCGATGTTGCAAGCATAAGAAGTTGTAGTCTTCATTAATTCATTCATGTATTCATGTACTTTGGACTCGTAAAGTAATATTGGAAAATTGATTATGCAAATCAGATAACAGTTGTGTAATAAATCATCAAGCCATTATGACTCACAACATCAGCATAATGAACAAAAGTAAATGTGGCACCAATAGAGGATGATGCCAGTGTCAAGCTAAGCACACGTCTCATTTGTGCCCAAAGGTTGAACATGTAAAAAACAATGTATGGACAACAGCGCGAGTGGCCATTCGCCTCATGCATGTGTGCAGCTAAAGAGGAAATATATACGCAACAATTTATAAATCCAGTGCAAAGACTTTGTACATGTCTGCTTTTTAATGCTTTTAAATAATCTCACCATAGACTGAGTGTCAGGTAGCATAATATAGCAGAGGCTGGGTTAATCACACACTGAAAAACACAAAGCTCTTTCATTCATTTTTGTTGTCAAATGAGATGAGAAATTGAAATGAAAAATTAAGACAGTAGCTTTAAAACCATTTGGAAACGCATATTGAATTTATCAAATGAGCTTTGCACTGGTGTCTGGCAAACATTAAATGCTTTACACAAGGAAAAATATTGATAAAGGCAGCCCCATTATCTGTTAAATACGCTTACACAGATGTTGTGAACCTATTCATATTCTGACCATGCAACTAGGGGAAACGTGTGATTAGCCCCAAAAAGGCTATAACTTGGAGAAGATACTGTATGAGTGATCATAAGCATTGTGGCTGAATTTTGATGAAGTTAATATATTTCTTTGCCAGGTCACTGGCAGAGATGGGAAGTAACGAAGTACAAATACTTCGTTACTGTACTTAAGTAGATTTTTCGGATATTTCTACTTTACTTTACTATTTAGTTTTGTGGCGACTTTTTACTTTTACTCCTTACATTTTAACACGAATATCGGTACTTTCTACTCCTTACATTTAAAAAATTGGCTCGTTACTTTAGTTTTGTACAAGAGGTCATAATGTCGGAGAATAGCGCGGACCGCAGCGCCATCACATGGCGAGGCGGCGTCCACACAGAAAAAAGTGAGAAAAAAGAAAGAGAGACTGCTGTCCGGAGGATAATCAGTTGAGATCGTGTGTGTGCGTCCTTGAGAACTGTAAGTCGTATAACTTATATTGTCAGTTCATTTAAGCCTGTTGTTGTGTTGGTCTATAGTTCCTGCACAGTTAAAGTAGGTTAGCTAGTGATTTAGTTGTTTGTGTTCTTCACCTGTTAGCTAGGTTTCACGTTGCTTGTAAAGCATCAAAAGAGAGAAGTTGTCTCTGTCCGTGTTTTACAGACACACCTGGAAAGTTGGCGAAGTTGGAAACCAGCATCAGTTTTAAATAAGGTCCTAATCTAGTCCTCACTAACAAGTTTCAAATAATTTCACTGGAGTTACCGTTATTATTTTTCACGTGATCAATACCGAATTCAATCTAATTGGATGGGAATATACTGTAGGCTACGTTGCATGTAACGCACCACTACAAGACGACTCGACCGATTCGGCTGCATTCATTTGCGGCAAATAATTGCAGCTTGATGGTGGTAACGTTAGCACTAGTAGTATGGACGGCGACATGATTGAAAATGAAGAAAACAGAGATCCCAGAGATTAGGCACACAAGCAGCAAGACATTCCCAATCATCCTTGGCCTTATCTGAGAGAGATGTTTGAGATAGGCTAGGAGGCATCAAGTATGACTCCTGGCCAATGTGCTGTGTAACTCTTAAAGTATGGGGAACTTCTTAATTAATCTATGTTTAGTAATTCATATTGTATCCTTTATTTTCTTTCTATATTTGAGCACATACACATACATGTAGATTCCCTTTAAATGTTAAGGGGAAGATTAAAAAAAGAGAAACTGGATCTGTGAATTCTCACAGAATCACAATTGAATTCATATCTTGCTACTCAGTCAGAATCTTATTAAGCTGGAGTCCCAGTCTCTGTCACCATAATCATATATGTGATGTTTGGCAGACATCCATTTAAAATGTAGACAATGGCATATAAAGAGCCTGGTTTTTATGTCCACTGAAGTTTCTCATCTTGCACTCTAGTAACATTTGTGTGGTCCAGGTAGCTTTGCATAAAAAGTGTTGTCATTCGCAAGGCTACTTTTACTTTTATACTTTAAGTACATTTCAAAGCCTGTACTTTGTTACTTTTACTTAAGTAAAGAAGTTAAATCAGTACTTCTACTTTTACCAGAGTATTTTTTAACACAAGTATCTGTACTTCTACTTAAGTACGGGAAGTGAGTACTTTTGCCATCTCTGGTCACTGGTCATTGTCATCGCTCTTCACACGAGGCACACGAGAGCTCATTTCAAGGCATAGCAGCTCAGAATGACTGGGTTAAGAGATTTTGATTGATGGCTAAAAGCAGCCAGCTCAAAATCCAGTCTCCAGTGTGAAAGTGACATGTCCCCATACTGCTTTTCACACCACACATTATTAGACCAGAGTTCTATTTGGCCTTAGGCTACGAGTTGGCCCAAGGCTAACTGAGCTCAGTTTTTTCACAGCACCAATAAGCCTAGAGCAATTTGGAAGCATCTGTTGTCACTAGAGATATCTGGTTTTGTGTAATTGTGTTAAATCACCAAAATCGTGTTTCCTTGTTTGCAAAAGGCATTGGTAAAACATCATTTTAGGAAGAGAACCTTTTAAGTGCACTTGATCAAATATGTTCACAAAGTTCTTAAAGTTGAAAGCACCTGCAGTTGTGTTTACCTTGGGTTTGTATTTTTAAGCATGTTCACTGTGTCTATCTTTCACACACACACATGCAGAATAAGTTTACCTCCATTAAACACACCAACTGTCGTGTAAACGGATCAATTAATGCAGCTGCCATCAACTAATGAAAATTCATCAGGTCAATCTAAGAATGATGATAAGCCAATTAACACAGGTCCTTGGGTGAAAAATGACATTCCAATAATAAAAGAATATGACCATCAATATAAAGTTGCAGCTCTGAGCGTGCATGTCCTCAGAGAGTGACTGCATGTGAGTGTGAGCCAAAGAGGAAAGGACAGATAGCTTCAGGATGATGTATTTTTAATAGGTAGGTGGACATATTTCCAGTTAATATATGCACAAATTAGATGCAATTGGCTGCAGGTCAAAACCTGGTCAATAGAGGTGTGCTGAGGGAGGAGAGAGGGACAAAGACAGAGACAGAAAGGAAGGGGGAGTGGGAGAGACTAAATGAAGGGAACACTAATGTGACAGTGGAAGGGACATTGGTAGTAAGAGGAAAAAAACACATTGAGTATGGTGAATGGAAAGAGGAAAAGGGATATACAATAAGAGTGACAATGACACACATATACAAGGGATGCAATTGTGCATTTGGATACGGAACTGGAAACGGGGAAGGAAAAAGAAAGAGGTAAAAGGTGACTGAGATATCATGGAGGAATATCATGCAGGACAGACGTGACAGGGAAGTCTGAAGCATGCTTCACGTTGTTAACCTTAACACTAAATCACAGAATCATAGAGGAATGTATGTATGTCAATCATAGTAGGATCAGCCAATTCACCTTTCCCACATCCTGAGGTCACACTCTGATTGGCTAAGAAGCTGTACCATATCCACGTGTGATGTGCATAAGGAAGCTGTACATTTGGCTTCTGTAGGGAATTTAAGGTACAAAGAATATTGCAAACCAATGCCACCACCCCTAAAGGTGTGTGTGTGTGTGTGTGTGTGTGTGTGTGTGTGTGTGTGTGTGTGTGTGTGTGTGTGTGTGTGTGGTGTGTGTGTGTGTGTGTGTGTGTGTACTGCAAATTGTGTGTATCTGTGCACAATATTCCGGTATATATGTAGATGCATTGACAGTGTGTTATAGTGGAAAAGAGCTTTTGTTTAATTTGTAAGAGTAGAGTATAGTTCTGCATTTTTGTTTCCTGTATAAAGTAGCCGAGGCAGAATAAGGGCTGCTATAAGGAACCACATTTCCATAACAAAACCTGCTATTGGACATATTTCAACTTACATTTGTTAGGGTAGTGGCAACTCTTTCCAATTCTTATATTTAAGGATGGGACAGCATATTTGTATCACCTTGGGTGGGGTTTCAGATCCAGGGTACTCTCTCTGATCCAGTTTGTTCCAGCGCTGCATCAGTTTAATAATGATGGGCTTGCTGAAGTCCACCAGCTGGAAACCAGTCACATTGGCCCCGCCATGCATGAACCTCTCCAGAGATATATCCTTAAATCCCTAAGAGAAAGATGGAAAGAAAAGGTGAAATGAGGGATGATGCATCACTGAAAGAACAGAGTGGAAGTGGAATACAAAACCCTCCGACACAGTGTGTGGAACTTCTGCTGACGAATCATACTCCACATACTCCTTATCTGATTATTTCTACCCCTACACCATATGGAGTGGCTACCACATCTGAGTGACACTTCATAGTGAAGTGGTCGTGGAGAGGGTTCCATTTGGGAGAGGTAAAGAGGAAAGACATGTGAGGGTTATCCTGGGTTGATGGATGCTAATTGCTAAATGTCTATCTAGCTTGACCTGAGCTCACTGGCCCCCTTTTCACCGTCCCAGAGAGAACTGCTGTGGAAAAGATTTTAGGGATTAAGGTTGAAGCATTACTTCATATACTGAAATGAGTTCTGGCAGCTACCTGCAGCTCTGACTTTGTTAAGGAGGACAAATGTATTAATTCTGAAGTAAAATGGCACCTTGGTGGGAATATTAAAAGATCAAAGTGTAAATGGCAAACATGGCTTGCTTTTTCTGCTAATAAACAGCAAAAGAACAACTTTGGGACAAGCTGAATGTCAAAATAGGGGTAAGTAAAACATGTCTCATAATGTTGGCTTAAAGGACAGATTGATTGTGTGTCATGGCTGATTCTAATAATTTAAGAAATTATCTTAACGGAGTGTCTATTTGCACCACCGCTACGAATAGCCTCGGCCACACAGCTGAGCTATTCACACCCTGTGACGTAACAACAAAAACACGTTGCTCGCGAGCACCCGGCGTCAGTGTTGGGGAGTAACGGAATACATGTAACGGCGTTACGTATTCAGAATACAAATTATGAGTAACTGTATTCCGTTACAGTTACAATTTAAATTGTTGGTATTTAGAATACAGTTACATTGTTGAAATCAATGGATTACATGACGATACTTCTCTGTTTCACGAGTTTATTCACTCTGACTAAATTAAGGCAACTCTATGCATTTTCCAGAAGCCCCGATATGAAATCGAAAAAAATAGCTATTTGCGTGATCAGTCACAATGGAGTCGGAACCGGCACGACAGAGCCAGGACAGGAATAAGTTTCTATCTTGGAAATTCAAACATCATTTCACATTAAAGAATGAACAGGGAGAATGAAATATAACTGTGCAGTGCAACCTGTGCTTGCCAGCAACCAACCTCCTTTCAGCGTCCAAATTACTCCACCTCCAACCTGAAGAAGCATCTTAAAGTAAGCTATTTTTTTAATTAGCCAAGGGTAGTCGTCTGCTGTAGTTTTACTGGTCACCTTGCTATTTTAACATTGACGTGCGACTTTACATTCTCCTACGTGCTGATTTACTAGCTCCAGAGCCGTTTAAAGACTGACTAGCCCCATTTGACATGCTAGCTAACGTTAGCTAAAATTAGCTCGTGGTAAGATTTTTGTAGTATGCAGTTCGGGACTACCAATACAATAATCTATCTGCTTGTTCAAGTACACATTCAGCTAGTTGGAATAAAAAGAACACACCATAGGCCTGTTTAGTAAGCTGGATGTAATAGCTGCATTCCTACACTTATAAAACACAATTCAATGTGGAAGTAATCCTGAAGTAATCCAAGTATTCAGAATACGTTACTCAGATTGAGTAACGTAACGGAATACGTTACAAATTACATTTGTGGGCATGTATTCTGTATTCTGTAACGAAATACGTTTTGAAAGTATCCTTCCCAACACTGCCCGGCGTGCACCGAAATCATGGCGGACGTTCATCTTCCATGACCGCAAAAACTGGCAAAGTTTTGTCTCTAAAGTTTGTAACAATTGAATTTCTAGCGGAAAATGGATACTACAGTTGCGCTTTCTGTCTTCAGTGAAAGCATACAACCGTTAGTTTGTTAGCTAGTACCTATTTTTTGTATACAGTACTGTCACCTAACAACTGTGGTTTGAAGAAATCAAGTGGTAAACAGTTATACAACATTCTGTAAGAACTGCTAGGTGAGTGGTTAGTATGTTAACCTTTGGTATGGGAGTTTGGAGTTAGATTCCCATGTGAGGCGATCTCACTTTTTTAATTTTGGATTAGATAATTTGCATGCAATTGCGCAAGTCAGGGCCCGCGAACGCAAAAGTTTTTTTTTGCAGGGTGGTAGGGGAAGACTCATGAATATGCCTGCTCTGGTTGGTTTGGTTAGGTTTAGGCAAGAGGAGTGGGATTGGTTATGGTTAGGGTAAGAATGTCAGGGCGATAATATTCCAAAAAGGTGTAATACATGAGTAGTATGGATAACTGTGTGTAACTATATGCCAAGGTACTGTAAATGCACAGGGGTGCAAATAGCATACATTGATATTTGTACCAGATGGTGTATTAATAGAACACATTGCTGTGTGCACCGGCGGGGTACGAATAGCATTCATTTCTAATTGCACCAGGGTACGAATAGCACTTCTAATTGCACCAGGGTACAAATAGCATACACTGCTAATTGTACCAGGGGTGCAAATAGCCTCACCCTTATCTTAATAACTTTGTGTGTCTTTTTACCAAATAATCTTTTTAGTCCTGTTTCTTTGAAATATTAAATATTAAAAAATTATTATTGTCATGTAGGCTATTAAAACAAGACATCACACAAACATTCTACTAAACATGTCGGAAAATAACAGCCAACGGCAAGCAATGCCATTAAGACTTCTTACCAGGTTTGCTATGATGTAATGGTAACCCTTTACATGTTTCCCCACGCTGACAGCCTAGAAAGGAAAACACAAGAGAGAGAGAGAGAGAGAGAGAGAGAGAGAGAGAGAGAGAGAGAGAGAGAGAAAGAATACATCATTTATTTGCTATATATTGGCAATGCATGTAGTGTGGCAAAACAGGGGTCATGTAGAATTCTCAATTCACGTATGAATCATGGAATTAACTGGCAAGAGATGTTCCAGTTGGTTTAATAGTTTTAGGGAGCAGGGCAGGGGTGTAAAAACACAAATAAAGGGGACTCCCTCCCATCTGTGGCTGTGGTTATATTCTTGTACTGATTAAAAGCATGATGAGCCTGTGAGGACTTCACTTGTGCTCTGTGCCATGCTGGCTCAGAGTCTGCAGCCATTTGGAACATTTAAAGAGCTTCAGCAATGTGTTTTCTAGGTTAGGGCTGTGTTAACCTGTCTAGTCCAATTTCATTTAAAAATCCCTGCATCCTGTAAATATAGGTGCCAAGATCCAAAAGTCTGCACAAGAGGCAACCCTTTCTTACAAAGGAAATGTAATTTCAGAAGACACATGCATATTACTATTACTATTACGACTATGTTTTTAGCAGATATATTACGTTTTTCAGCTTTCCCTACAACATCAACTTATTGCAAGTAAAGCCTGATTAAGATGTGATTAAATTCAGGCAACTAAAACCACAAAATCCAGTCTACGATGTTCTTTTCACTTCACGTATAGTCAATGCATGTTGCCAGTGAACAGATGTGATTTTTTATTGTCTGTGTGGTGTATTTGTGTGACATTGAAGGGCTGACGGTTTGGCACAGTAGTGTCAAAAGTGTAATTCTGCACAAAATTGAAATTTGTAATGTTTTCTGTCATCTGTAGTTATATGTGTACAGTGGGATGGAGTAAAATATGGCGCACTGTGAGATTTTTGACAAAGGAGGGGAAGCATCTTTTTTCTAACATGGTGCCTAACTTAATTACTAAATTGCTCACTTTTTTTGTATCTCTCTCATCCACACTATCAACAGCTATGCACACGCACACGCACACGCACACGCACACGCACACACACGCACACACACACAGACACACACACACACACACACACACACACACACACACAGCTGGCAGGAGCAGTCAAGCAGAGCAGTCTCTGTCTCAGAGCAGGGGTGCTTGCCAATGCCAGCACCGCAGAGCCCACTTTGTCGGCAGTGTGTGTTTGTGTCTGTATGCCTGTCTAAGTATACACTGATGTGTGTCTCTGTCTTTCTATTCACTCACCACAAAAGCCAGCTAAGAAACTGTCTGTCTGGCTATCTGTCTGGGATGCTGCTACTGTGTGTGTGTGTGTGTGTGTGTGTGTGTGTGTGTGTGTGTGTGTGTGTGTGTGTGTGTGTGTGTGTGTGTGTGTGTGTGTGTGTGTGTGTGTGTGTGTGCATTATGTGCTGTATGTATGTTTACATATAAGCATGCGTGTGTGGGTTATGTATTTGTGCGTGAGCACGAGTGCTTAGCTGTGTGTATGTCACTGAATTTGTCAGATGTGCAGACACAGGATCAGATTTGATGACGGGTGGCAGAACCAATGAGATGTTACACTGAAACCTGAGTCAAAGGTCACACACACACACACATCTGCGCCACCTGTCAGAGCTAAACCATCAAGCAAGACAGATAATCTAATAAACTTGGACAAGCGTAAGGTGTCAGAGTGTGTGCCTTCATATACTGTATGTTTTCCTGTGTGTATGTGTGTGTGTGTGTGTGTGTGTGTGTGTGTGTGTGTGTGTGTGTGTGTGTGTGTGTGTGTGTGTGTATGTGTGTGTGTGTGTGTGTGTGGAGTGGACAGTATGGTGTGTTTACTGCAATCATACACTGATGTAGCTGTTGGGGGAAGTCACATTTTTCACTCCACATTATGAACTCCAGGGGAAAAAAATCAAATCTTGTTTTCTCTCCAGATGTCAGAAAGCATAAGGAGTGTTGTTGTAACTAGCTGAGTGAAAGAGACAGCAGGCAGACAGAAAAAACAATGGGATACTATCGGCAATTTAACACTTTTATTTGAATTGTTAAAAAGGTTCTGGTTTTAATCACTTTACAAAAAAAGCTTACTCTGTGCTATGTTGCTTGTGGTTTTAGGTGGTAATAGTGTGTCATTGTGGTGTGTTTGTACTTCATAATTAAGTGATAAGTGCTGTTAAGTTCAGGTCAGTGATGTAATCTCTGCCCCGTCTGTAGTAATCTCAATGATAGTAACAGTGACACAATAAAACCTAAAGCAGTATCTCATGATCTAAAATGCTGCAGGGTCCTTCAGGTTCCAGATCAGTGTCAAATATCATTCTGTGTCTGTAGTAAGCTCAGTAGTTAGTTAAGTATTACTTAATCAGTTGTTTTTTCATTTTTCTTCCCCCATTCTACCAATTAGGCTGTATACAATAAATTGTGAGCATAAATAATATAATTTCTGCTAAAAAAACATTTCTGCTATTATTTCTAAAGAAGTGAGGTTGGGTTACATGCCACAATTATTCTCTGATTACTACTCTTGTTGTGTAAAATTGTGTAAAGCAGCTTTATTGTTGCAAGTGCAAAGAAACTTTGGTTAGCAGTATAATATAATATATAATAATATAACCTGTTCGAGGATGCTCTGCAGTCTCTCAGGCTCCAGGTCAATTACATATTTTCTCTCCTGACGTCGGTCCAGGTCCTCTAAGAGTCGGCGGTATGCTGCCTCATTGAAGCTCTCCACACAGATAGCACTCACCTGGGTTAACATACATACAAGAAATGTGTATAAGCATACAGACACAAACAGCATGTAGGTATAAGGTCATGCATACAAACCACAAGAAAGTTAACAAATTGTGTTTGAAAGATTAAAAACAAAAACAATAGTGTAATTATGCGCATGCACTGTATGTACAGTATGCTTCATGAGATTCTGAATGTGTTTTGCTGGCCGGTTTCCAGGAATGTGTGTATTTGTGTGTGTCCTGACCTGCCATCCGTTCTGCCCCGCTCTCTCCATAATTGCCTGCAGTATTGCATAACCTAGACAACAGGGAGTAAGGGAAGGAAAAGGAAGAAAGACCGAATTAAAGCTGTACTGGGTTAGTGCTGGGTACCAAATTCGATACTTTTTAGGCACCGACTGAATTGCCTCCTTAGTATCGAGTAACAAAAAATGTCTCGTCATTCAATACCAAATTTCAATACCTAAGGAGCAAATCATCATTGCCAGTGAGCCAATAAGCATGTAGCATGCTTCTACCAAGATCTAATAATGCTGGTGATTGGCTGTCTAATGTTACACGTTGTAGAGACACGCAGGCAAAACTCTATGTTACGCACAGAGAATGGGCTCATGTAGTAGGAGCTGAAAAACAGATGAAAATATTTGCGCCGTAATGTGTAATGTTGTAATTTATTTTTGATAAAATTTATTTAATAAAATTTGTATCGAAAAAAGAATCGTTCAGGTACCGGTATCAAAGCCAAGCTATTAGTATCGGTATTGGTACCGGTACCAGTATTGAACATTTTTTAACAATACCCAGCCCTATACTAGGTAGAAGCTGTACTTGGGACGTGGAGTAATTATTATATTTTGCAAAGTATTTTATACTTTCCAGCATAATAATCAGTTTTACCAAAGAAACACCCTAATGTCTTGTCTTGTATAGCGCATAGCACTTAACAGCAACAGTCTTCTCTTGAATGTCACTTTATCAACCAGCCCAGAAAGCTTATCGGGACAAAGAGTTATGTGCCAAAACAATAGAGACATTTCATTAAAACTACTCATTTCTTATTCAGTGGTGAACTTTGATTCAAATGCAACTCATGTGAGAATACGCTCCCAAATCAGTTAATCAATTTTATAGCCTGGAAAAAAACATCAGAAAGGAAAGTTCTTTTTCTACACAATGATGGAGTGCAGGTTTGAATAGGTTGAATATGCCTCTTGGCGTGATATTAGATGAGTTTCAAAGTTAATATGATCCCATGAGCAGCAGGTGGCAACACGAGTGATAATAAATTAAGGTATATTACATTAAACAGCTGTCTAGATTGGTCATAACAAGTGGAAAAATAACAATAATGAGAGACAACTCAATATCACAATAATAATCCTTTACAATATTGGCACACAGCCACTGCAGTTTTATCATAATGATCGTTATAATCTCTATCAAACCTCCAAATATGTTGTTAACTTAACTGTGCTCTGAGCTAAAATGTTTATTGTGGGAAATAAAATGAAAATATCTCACAATTCACTCAAAGTCAAATTTGTGCACACAATGGAAATTACAGACCCACACAGCACTTATCTGCAGGACACAGTGACATGACACAACAACACAAAAGGACACACACACACACTCACTACAGTGCAACAGTGCCAACTGTTACCCGTTTTTTTCTAATTTTATGGAGGCAGCTATTTACTGCTTGAGATGAAAAAGAAAAAGCACATCTGAAGCCTCAGTAATCACGGGGTGTGTGTGTGTGTGTGTGTGTGTGTGTGTGTGTGTGTGTGTGCGTGTGTGTGGAGTCTAGTGTGTGATTGTGCTTTCACACTTGTCTGTGAGTTGTTTATGTTGTTTCCCGTTGAATTTATATTAATCTAATGCATGCACAGATGTACACAGATTCATCTACACTGTGTGTGAGATTTCAGTTTGTGTGTGTGTGTGTGTGTGTGTGTGTGTGTGTGTGTGTGTGTGTGTGTGTGTGTGTGTGTGTGTGTGTGTGTGTGTGTGTGTGTGTGTGTGTGTGTGTGTGTATGCATGTGTCAGTAGGCTGTCTGTGGAGCAGAGCAAAGCAGGGAGCATAAAACAGATCACAGCGTTACTGCCCATTTTCCAGCACATTACCGGCAGCAGGGCCTGATGGGAGCCTATAATGAAGGGCCCTGCCTTGGCCAAGTCAAGGGTGAGCATAGCCCAAACTCTACGCATCCATCCTCCGCTCAATTTCTCCCTCCTTTCTCTCAATCCTCACTCCCTCTTCCTGTTATGTGCTACTGTGTATACCCCCCGTTTCTAACCCCTGTCACCTTGTTTATGTCCTCATCACTCTCACCTCTTTCCTTATTTTCTCTCTTTTTGGCTGCTTCACCAGCTTGACTAACCTTACCTGTCCCTCCTGCACCCCCTTGTCCCTCCTTGCTCTCCCTGTGCTCCTTCTGGGGTACTAAGCCAGACAACCTGGACCAGAGGGAGGCTGGCAGAGAGACACACACACACACACACACCACACACACACACACACACACACACACACACACACACACACACACTCACATATACACTCTGCAGCTCACTGATTCCCTAACACACCACTATACCATGGTCTGGGGACTCTGAGTCATGTTTGACCTGTGTTTCTCTCCCTGTGGCAGGGACTTAGTCTGTGCGTGTGTGTGTGTGTGTGTGTGTGTGTGTGTGTGTGTGTGTGTGTGTGTGTGTGTGTGTGAGACAGAGATAACGTGCTAAGCATTCTCCTGACAGTGGTTAGGGGTCGAGGGCGTCAGCTGTGCCTGCTCAAAGGCTTGAAGGCAGGTGAATACTGCAAGAGCTGAGGCCAAAGTTTCTGTCTGAAAAGTGCCAAATTACACCCTTGTTTCTGCAGCTGTATCCTTTCATCAGGAAAGTATGACCCAATATTATAATTTTGTTCTCAGTGTGCCATTCCAAACTAACCCTAAATTAACGGATAATTAAAAAAAAAGGATTTGAAACCAGACTAATTTGGAAATCTATTTTAATCTTCCATAACTGACTAATGTGACGGAACGTGACATTGCTCCGTTTTTTCCGTAAAGTTAAAGTTAAGTTTTTCTTTCGGTTTCTATTTTCTTTTTTTAATACTTTTATTTTTAAACAGGAAACAAACCCATCTTTTGGGTGAAAGACCTGTGTTTGTTTTACCCTTCAACCACCCTAACCGGCACCCTTGCGCAGAATTTGCTTACGTTGCTCACGTCATAATTCCTACGGCCACTAAAAAGAGCCTCTATAAACTTAATGAGACGAAATTGCTGCTTGAACAAACTACTTTTTTGGGCGTCTTTCGGGGGAGGACAGTCTTGCTCATCTTGCCTTATTTTATCTTAGATTATGATAGGAACAATCATCTTCAATGTCAAGGCAATAATACTGAGTGAATCGTTGATTTCCCTGGATATTTATACCTGTCCATATGGAAAAACATTTGAAAACCCTACACAAAATCAAATATTTGTAGGTAAAAATAAGTTTATGGTTATCAAATTGTGTGACCTTTTTAACTTCGGAACACCAACTCTATTTGCCATTGTGCATTCACCTCTGTCTGTGTCGTAGAGGAAGACAAATCGGCTCCAGTCGTAGTGGTCCAACAGTGACAACAAAGCCCCTCTGATAGATGGCCGGAGCTGCAGGGTGAACTGGCCTTCTCCTTCGGTGGGGAAGCTGGGGGTCACTAGGCTGATGTGCAGGGCCCCACAGAACGATGTCAGAGTGTTCACCGAGCGCTTGTCGTAAAGGCCAAAGATGGCGAAGACCCCCCTCGAATACTGAGAACAAACTGATGTGAGGGGGGAAGCGAAGAGGAGGGAGGGAGGAGTTTTGGAGACGGATCCAGATGGAAGAAGGAAAAAAGAGTGGAGAAAAATTAGGAAACACAAACACACACAAACACACACACACACACACACACACAGAGTATACTCAGTGACACTGTTTCTGATTGCTTTGTAAATGGACAGAGTAGAAAAAGAGCAAACAAGAAGATGGAACGGAGAAAGACACATTCAATTCATACTTTAGAATCTGGATAAACATCTCAACCATTATTGGTAGATTTCTTTTTTTTGGGGGCATTTTTAGGCCTTTAATGACAGGACAGCTGAAGAAATGAAAGAGGAGAGATAGGGGGAATGACATGCAGCAAAGGGCTGCAGGTCAGAGTCGAACCCAGGCCCGCTGCGTCGAGGAGTAAACCTCTATATATAGGTGCCTGCTCTACCAACTGAGCTATGCGGGCACCCCATCTCAACCATTTTAATGAGTGACAGCTTCAGCCTGTGTCAGCCATACCTTCTCACTCCTAATTTGACCCACAAACGAAAGCTGATGAAAGAGTGATGCGAGCATCCATAAATGTGACTGGTTAACCAAAAAGAAAACAGCACAAAATCATTCCCACTAGCCAAAAACTGGCATGGCTGCTTATACAGTTGTTAAAGAAATTACAGTCAAATAATCCCACCTGCTTAGAGTTTAACATCCTTAAGATCCATGCACGCACGCACGCACGCACGCACGCACGCACGCACGCACGCACGTACACGCAGATACAAAACCCTTGACCGAGCCATGAGCTCACTTCAAATATGAAGTCATTTTCCACTACAACACTGCAGCTCAGTCTTCAAACACCCTGAAGCTTTGATCCGTGACAGAGAGGAGAGTGAAAGCACTGACGTCCTCCGCTATCTCGCTTTCAGAATAATCTCTCCTCTGCTTTGGTTTGTCGTTCATCAGTGCAGCTCGACCAAAACTGTGTTTGAACACACACACACACACACACAGACACACACACACAGACACACACACACACACACACACACACACACACACACACACACACACACACACACACACACACACACAGAAAAAGCTTTTGGGTGTGTGAGTTGGAGAGTCCTGCATATTCTGGCCAATCAACCGAAATGTGCACACAAACACGTGCTTCACTTTCTAAGGATTCAGTGACTGAAGTGACTAAAGGATGAAAGAAAAAGAAACAGTAAAGTGAAAAAAGAAAAAAATGAGTTGGCACACACTTTTTTCTTTTTTCACTTTACTGTTTCTTTTTCTTTCATCCTTTTCTTTCACTACCTCCTTTCTCTCTTTAGCCCCATTCATCCTTTCAGATAGATTCCTTCAGGCAGGCATATTTTGAGTCTGAGATCTATCCTGGGTCATAATTCACTCTTCACCCTGTAATACGTCACACTGGAGTAAACCGTAACACAGGGAGATTTCAGACTGCAGTTTGGCAACAGTCGGTCATCCCTTTGTAACCTTTCCTCCCTCTTTTGATATCCTTGTGCATTACTTCATCTCATACCTTTTCACCTTTATTCTGTTTTCAAGGCGGACACTGCATCCATCCTGCCCCTCACAGCTTCCACCATCTACTTTCCTTGGTCTGCTCTCCTCTCTTCCTCTATGCCTGCCTCCTCTTTCTATTCCTCCCTCTCTCCCTACTCCTGGGACTCAGAGTAATTCCATTATCAGCTATAAGCCTCAGTGGGGGTAAATACTGAGGGGGATGCAGCTTTGACGGTTCGGCTTGTGGCAATTAAACAAAGCTGAGGCCCTGCACCCAGGAGGTGATAAGGCAGGGATTTAGTCTCCGATTATGACAGGAGCTAAATGTCTTCAATTCAGGGAACTAGCATACTACGTACGTAGCATGCGTCATTCAGCAGGAGCTGAGTCATGGTGCCCTCAAAGTCAACAAACTTTGTGCCTTCCAAGATGATTTTTTTTGGCATTTCCAGGTTTTATGTGATACTTCAGAGCACATAGCAACAGGAGATATGGTGGTATGAGACTGTGTGTGTGTGTGATAAACTATGACAGGTGCTATATTTTACAGTCCAGTACCTGGGATGCACAATGATGTTTACACTAAATCATTGAAGTTGACATCATAATTAAGTGCTCAGAAGATAGGAGTAAACGTTCATCTAAACAAATAAAAAAACTGTGAAAATACAGCGAAATAACAAGGACTGAAGCAAACAGCGAGAGACAGTTTGGTAAAAGATGTTTGCGTACATTCAGATTGAAACATGCAGGGAAAATTAAACTTGCATTTCATTCATAATGGTAGCTTACTGATAGAAAAATGGCTTTTGACAGAAAGAAATGATGACCTTACAATGTCTAAGGATAAAAGAGAATCAACATCCAGTTGAATTTCTTTGGCAGCAGTGTCATGGTAAATGCCATTCCCTTGCTTTTAAATGAATTTGAGTTTTTGGGATCAGCTGTTTTTTGGAACAGAGCAAAAATAGAAAAAGCAGCAGAACAAAAACAAAAAGCATTGCACATGTGAAGTGACATACTGAGTAAAAGTTTGCTCCCGAGCCAACTGATGAATTTCTTTTGAATCTTGACTGAAACTACTGGCCTAGATGCAATTTGTGACATAAGTCTGCATACTTTCTTTTTCATCCACCTACTAGGTCTCCATCAAAACTTAAGGAAATATTGATAGCCTTAATCCCTAACCATTCTATTTTTAAACAATACCAAGACATCTGCAACCATACACACACAGAGGCCCAGAGCTCATTCTTCATTCATCCTCTCTCTCTCTCTCTGTATTTCTCTCCTATCATTCACCTCCTCACTCACTTATTCCCTTATTTTCTATCTATGCCGTCTGATGCTGGCTTTGCCTTTTTGAATCTTTAAATCTTTTTTCTGCCATGTTCCCCTTTCTCATGTACGCCTCCATGGGCTTGTCTCTGCAACCCCCTCCACTACCACCACTACCCAGCCGCAAGGCTGGAATGTGCCCGACAGTGGCGTCAATGTAATAAAATATGTGCTAAGCTTGCTTCATAAAGCTTTAATAAGAGGAGGGGACCAGCGGCAGGGTGCATCATGACCACAGTAAAAGCATAGGACACAATAGGTCTCCTGGGACATCCTCTACCTCTCCTTTCCTCCCCCTCGCTTCTTCTCTCAGCATCTCCATATGTTTGTGTCAAACATAACTCTTTCCTGTGCAGACCTCTCCATAAATCCCTTTAAAACGACCCTCCTTTACCTGCATTACTCTATACAGTATATCAAGCCATATTAGCCTTGCATCCTCCTCTGCAGCCAGCTATCCTGCTTCTCTAGAATTAATTTAATTTGTATGTCTGTGCGTTTACAAAGACCTCTCAATCATGTGCCCACTACTAAACAGTAACAACAACACTAAACAGACAAATATCATAGCTCTCTTTGCTTCTCTGGTATTGTTTCCCATGTGTCTCCCATATTTCTCTCCTCCCTGCCTCTTTCTTCCCCTCTCTATACATAGTGCTCTTGTCTCTAGACCGGCCGCTTATTTCTATTTCACATGACAGCAACAACAGAATGCTCACAGATAAACCTGCTACTGATTTAACTGTCACTGCACTACAGCACACAACAGAACAAGCACACACACAGATACCGACACACAAAGTTAACTATACACATTTTTAACACACAAAAACATAGACCCCCATCATCCAACACACAACTTTCAGACTTTTGGTCCTGAAGCTCCAGTTGCTTCTTACCCATTAGTCTTAATAACCCTCTCGCTGCAGAGACATTGCAGAGACATTCTCCAGACAGCCACAGTAACACCGCAAAAATACAGTGAGCTCGCATTACCTGCAGGTAAAGACCAAGACAAAACAACTCCTAAGTAAATAAGGAATACAAACTAGTTTAAAAGCCAGCCAGGGGCTACCTACAGTGCAGCACAGAGATACCTAGTAAGCGAAGAAAGGTGCCAATAATAAGATTTTATGAGCATATAATTAACTACCGTACCTTACACTGACATTTCACCTTTAAAACATTTACAGTAGTAGGCCTAACCTCTAGGAAACTAGGCTCCTGATTCTTTTGTGTTTCAGCATTGCTTGGGTTTACTTTTCAGATTTCTTTTTACAGATAAAAGCAAAGAGTGGCGCATCCTGCAGCAAGCAGTAGAGTTTTTTTTACAATGAATTATAGCGTCCTAATTCAGACTGACACAACTAATTCATAGTGTAGAATAAATGAATACTCATGAACAGTTTACATATTGAAACAGGGGTAAGTATGAGGTTCCAAAAACACCCCACCCCGCCTCTACCGCCCTTATTAGCAGGTTATAAACATGTTTAATTTGGCTGTAAAGTTGGGCATTTTAGGATGGGGATCTATGGGGATTGACTCCCTTTTGGAGCCAGCCTCAAGTGGCCACTCAAACTGCAGTTTTTGGCACCTCAGCATTGGCTTAATTTTTCAGCACCAGACGTTGGTTGCTAGAGCGGATAATTGATTGCAAGATTGGATAGTTTGGCTGAAAACAAATTAAATATGTCCTTAATGAAAATTTTTACTGACATGAATGTATGTATGAATATTTTGCCACTTGCCAGATACGTTAATTAACAACATTATGCTGATAAAAATCCAGGCAGCATTACGTTTCCTCCCAAACGTATTTGCTGCTGCAAATTAGTGGTATACTATATAAGCAGAACTTTTAGGAGACAGGGTTGCACCATCACAGAGTTAGAGGTACAGATACAGAGATAAAGAGCAAAGTCTAGGCTTGTTTAAAGTGAATAATTATGGTAGGATATCTTGCAGCCATCTCTTACACACTTTATTCTCAATGCTATTTTAGTGTCAGTATCTTTCCAGAAAGTTTTGGGGACCATTTTTTTTAATTGAGCCACTGCCTCTCAAATGTATTTCTGGACAGCATTCGATTGTTGAACATTCAGTGAAGAAGAATGTGGATATCACTGTGATTTAAATGACATACCTCTCACAAGGTGGATGGTACTTGCTTGCTGGGTAACACAGCCTATTTTTCTCTAGTGTTTGATAGCTGCTCTCAGCTCTCCAAAGTGGCGTAAAGACAGACAAATGATCAAGTCTGGAGGTCAGTAGTGAAGACGATAAAACAAAAATACTGGCTAATACATCACACATAAGTAGATCATAAAATTATTTCAAATGGCATTTATAATTTGGAATCTTTGTTTTGTGCAAAAAATCGGAACACTAGTTCAGAGTTTATCATTTCAAGCCCTATATAACATTATAATATTCATCTTTGTTGGGACTATGTAAGGTGAGGGGGCCCTACAAGGAGTACCAGACAGACAACACTGTAGGAACACTACAATGCCAACAGAATAGGGAGATACAGTAAAACAACAGATGCATAGTTCACAGCATGATATTAAAGCTTGCCTTACAGACTAAAAGAAGTGAGTGTTTAATCAGTAAACAACAGTAAAATAAAATGTATGGAAAAAAAAAAGAAAAAAGAAAGAAGTAGGGTGTGATCTAATAGGGTCGGGAAGCCCCACCTGTCCCATCATAAAACCTGCTATTGCAATTGAAAGGTTCTTTTAGAGCTTAACAATTCAAAATTTAGCTGTACAATTAATTGTCTCAGAAATAATTGAGATTCATATAGGGGTGACCCCGAATAGTCGAAGATTCGATGCATCGATATGCGAAGCCTGATTCGACCACCAAGCTCAGTCGAATCTTCGCGGGTGTTATTATGAAACGAGGATCATACCATTTTGGCAATATGGGGGTGCTCAATGTCTAATTTCACACAGAATTACTGGTTTTGTACGGTTATATTAAGTTATATACAGCCTTTAATTATGATAATGCTGTAAAAAAAAAAAAAAAAAAAGGTGAAAAGAAAAAAGCGTTCAATAAATATTTTTTACGTGTGTGTGTGTGTGTAAATCCAACCACCCTTGTGACAGATTTAAGTTTCACTTTCCCTGATCTGTGACAGATGAGGAGCATCTTGGCGGCAGGGATTAACGTTACTTAACAATGTCTGGAAAAAGAAAATCTAAAGTGTGGATGCACTTTGAAATGGTAAAATATGACCCAAAAAAAGTTATATGCAAGTTGTGCCAACAGCTCATGTCCTACCACTCGTCAACAACAAACATGGCTTTCCACTTAAAACGGGTAAGTTTATTACCAATAAAGACGGTTCACTCTTTCATATATAATGGTGCTTTTAATTTACGAATAGCAATATCATATGTTGGGACTTCAGACTGACGACGGCAATTCATCTAGTAGTATTACCGGAGCTGCGCCAAAACTAACTCAAAGATAGCTAGATTTGAGACCGCCATTGTCTGAGAAAAAGAAAAGAGAAATCACGGACAAAATTGCAGAGTTTATTGCGCTCGACATGAGGCCAGTGAATGTTGTGGACGGTGAAGGTTTTAAAGAATGAATGCGCACACTTGGGCCAGGATACACAGTTCCCAAAAGAGAGACGGTTATGCATGCGGTGGATGCAAAATACGTGTCCATAAAATTGTTTTACCCTCCTGCTGACTAGTGTCGTGCCCCTCCCAACCCATTCACACACACATAGGTGATTCGACTATCAGTCAACTATAGAAAGATTCGACAATTCTGATTCGAATGTGTAAATCCTTAGTCGGGGACACCCCTAGATTCATATAATTGTTTCTTTCAGTCAAATTTTTAAATATTCATTTATATATTACTCTTTAAAACAAATTTAAGTTTTGAATGAATTCCAGGATACACCTTTTGTTTTATATGACCCAGATAATGTAATAACACAAATAGACAGCCTATGAAGTAAATAACACCTCTTTATTATCATTTAAAAAAGAAAAAGGTGAAGGGAGGAGATGGTTATTTAATCAGCGGGTTTGTCAGGCAGATTTCGGGCCAGAAACACAAGCATGTTTAATTTCTCTGGCTTGAGGCAGCTACAGCCCAGCATGTTTGGAGCTGCTATGGCAACAAGTGACAGCTGCTGCTAGCATAACTTTAGCTTAACAGTCTGACCAATAATTACTTATATAATTAAAATTTAGCATATCTAAAAATAATCAACAATTACCATCAACAGTCATACCCCTTAAGACCTTAACTGATGTCTGCAATTAATTGCGGTTAAACAAAGTAACCGCGATTATGTAAAATAATTGACAATTATGTAATGTATTATTGTTACAGGCCTTGGGTAGAGACAATGAAACACTACTTGTATACTGACAATGGCACCACAGCTCTGTTACATAGTAGCATTATAAAGACAAGACAGAAAACAAAGTCTGGAGATCAATAGTACCTGGCAGAGAGCACAGACACTGTATAGATTTCATATTTGTTCCTCTACACTACAACATAGATTATGACACAATGGAACAACTTCTTAGAAAAAAAACACTGCCACCTCAGAGGTTAGAAAAGGAATTTTGTCATATGTAATGCTTTTATATTATTTTACATAGTGTTGGATAAAAAAAAAAACATAGTTACAATAAGAATCTATCTATACGAGCATTTTTTGTTTTTCAATACTGCTTTTCATTATTCTTGAAACTATCTTAACACATTCTCCTCATCCCAAATAAAGATGGACAGAATTTTTTCAGCCCGGACAACAACTCATCCATATCAAGCATCATGACAAGCTCAAAGCCTGAGGATCAATATTCTTCAAGAGAGTTCCTCACTAAATTATAACAGACAAAAACTAGAAGGCATAAAGGAGAGCTTTTTGACCAACAGTTTTTAGACGAGAACACCAAACCAAAAGTTAGGAATGAACTCTGAAGAATTACATAGTTCTGTTTCCTTCCCAGAGACATATGATAATTATAAACTTAATAGATATGTTCCAATTGCCTTTTGTCTGGTTTAATAAAATACATTTATTATATAAAAGATGTTCAGTTGTTGAGATGTTAATACTGACACCAGGCCTCAAGTGTGCTCATCTGCAGCATTATAAAGACAAGATAAAAGATAAAACTTGA
Source organism: Perca fluviatilis (assembly GCF_010015445.1). Taxonomy (NCBI): domain Eukaryota; kingdom Metazoa; phylum Chordata; class Actinopteri; order Perciformes; family Percidae; genus Perca; species Perca fluviatilis. Next base: position 27,644,425 of record NC_053113.1, on the reverse strand, counting down.
CAATCAATTGTCTGGCAGTGGAGTTCAGCCACCTTATGGATTTAATATCGTATCCTCTCCACCAGAACATAGTTTACAAGATAACTGAGCTGCAATAGCTTCATAAACAGTGATTATTGAGAGTGATAGTGCATTGTGGGCTGTGTGTCTGGTTGCTTGGGACACCACCATTCATCCCTCTGCCTGCCTCCTTCTCCTGTCTGCCAATCGTCCCTCTTTCATAAAACTGCCTCAAGCTGAGAGGAAAAGGGGGCTTCAGTTGCACTCATAGTGGGAAGGAAATAAGAAACTGAGTGAGAGAGAGAGAGAAGAGCAAGGGCGGATGAGAGTAGTTACAAAACCAACAAGAGGCTCAGACAGTGACGAGAGACAGTATGTCTGCCAAGACACTGCAGAGAGAACGTAGAGGTAGAGAAAGAAAGCAGAAGAAACTGGATGCTGAAGGTAAATACTGTATACACAAAGAGGCAGAAAGAGCAAGTGAGGATATGCTGCCCTGCAGGCCAGCGAAGACAAAACAGCTCTTTGTGTGTGCGTGCCTGGAGTTAAATAAAAGGAGTCAAATAAATGTAGTACATACACACACAATCAGGTTCAAACTCACACATGCACAAAACTGCGGCAAAGGTCACCTAAAATATGAGGGGTTTTTTTTACATACAGGGCTGAATATGGGGTCAGAGGTGAGGGACACCAGGAGAAAACTGCCACACTCCACTGTCACTTCTTTATTCTCTTTGATTACATCTTTAACCTTTTCTGCACCTGCCCCCCTCCTCCTCCTCTTCCCCCTCCCCCCACTCTTCCTCCGACCTCACCTCCAGGCCGTGTCCCTCGGGCTGCATGAATAAAGCTTCTAAGAATAAGAGTACTGATTGGGGGAAATGAGGGCAGGCCAAGAGGGGGGACAGCTATTTCTATGGCCTTTGGTGTTGTCGCAGTTAGTGAATATGCTAATAGCTGCTGACACATGGCTTCCTCCCTTGTGCAGTCATATAAGAAGAGATTAAAAAAAACTCTTTAAAAAAGAAAGGAAATCATCAACACCCAACTGTGCGAGAAATCCGTTTCTTACTTGAGCTTCATTCAAAATGTATATAATTGCCAGGATTTGTGAGGCTTGGAACAAAAAAATGCAGAGATGAGGAGGTAGTGGAAGGTATAGAAGATTTATTAAAGCAACGGCTTATAAACAAAGGGAGTCCTGAGGCGGGCAGGCAGGCAAAAGGTGTAGAGGCAGTCAGGCAAAAGAGTTCCAAAAACACTCAGAAAACGGAAGACTGGGGAATTTGAAACACAAGGAACGGAGGGACATCGGGAGCAACAAACACAATGATCTAACAACAGACAAAGGAAGCACAGAAACTAAATACACAAGGTAACGAGGGACAGCTGACATGAGGGCTGATGAACAGGAGAGACACATCCGGGCAGGGCAGACAATCACAAAGACGGGAAAACACAAGGCAGGAAGTAAAACCAGACATGACACAGGAGAAACAGATACTACTAAGTAAAACAGGAAACCAAAGTATGAAAACACACACAAGGATAGAACTAGGAAAACAAAACAAAGAACGAACACAGGTAAAACATAACCATGAATTAATAACAGGGAAACAGTATCACACAGGGAATGAATTGACAAAATAAAAAAGGAAAATATACAACTGAAAACCACAACCATGACAATATATATATATTTTTTTTTTTTATTTGGCTTTGACGGGTTGAATTGAGACCTTTAATAACTATTACAAAGTAAAAAAAAAAAAGGGATGATGCTGGCATCAATCCTCACTCAAGTTTCCAACCGGCTACACTTACTTATTTTGTTGTTCTTCAGCGTAGTATGCTTTGACAGCTCATTTACTCCTTTCTCTGATTGGTTTTCCCTCTATTGATTGATTGATCAATATTGATTGATTTTATTTCATGTTATGTTATTATTCTCATAATAAGATCCTAGAATGGAAGATCAGTCAAACATAAACATTTGTTTGTTTTTTAACTTTACTTTATTGCTTATGGGTTTACCTTTTGTATGTTCCAATGTGATAAAGGGAACCAGTAAATGTATGCTGGGAAAGACTCCAGCCCTCTCATAACAGGACAAGTGATATAAAAAAGAACAGATGTAGAAATGCCTGTCTTTTATTTTCTTCTTGTACGAACAGTGAGTCCACTAACTTTAAGACATGCATAGCTTCTGGCAGAAAAAAAACTTAATTTAAGTTGAAGTAATATTTATAAAAATAAATGCTATCTGCTTTATAAATACCTAATGGGTAGCAGGACTGTGACATTGACATTTCATAAATAGTCAATTTTGGATTTTACAAATTTCGAATTCTCTGTTGTGATGTGGTGCGAAGCATTGCACAGTAGGGAAATCATGGGCCTCAAAATTACTTCTTAATATTAAGTTTGTGACATTTCTCTGCGTTAGTCAACAGTGAAAATGGAGAGTGACAAGAAAATGGGGAGCGAGGCAATTACATGCAAAAGTGATTGAACATTAATGGTTTGTTCATTGTTTGTAACTGGTACTATCTCCGTCCAATGAGCCATGGATATGACCAATCAGCACTTCTGTTTCCTTTTCTGTAAAGTCATGAGAAAATGAACACATTTTGGGGACATCTCATGAGTGTCTCAAGTTCACATCTCTTACTTAGCTCAGCACATTATTTGGAACATCAGACTCGTCTGGCACAGACAATCACACACACAGTGACAGAGCTGGGCTCGGTTGTTGTTCTCCCATGAAAAACAACCAAGAGGCATTACCCACAGAACTGCTGAAGTATTTAGATATTAAATACATTTGAGCCTACCATAACCTGTGGCAGTCCTAAAACATAGTAGGCAAGTGCAGTATGGTGACTTTATCGAGTATATACTCCACATGCTGTTCATCTGGAGCTGTAATATTGCACCTTAAGAAACACAACTGACTCCATTTACTTTATTGGCATGATTATAAAAAATAAAAATGCCAACAAAAAGTACTATGTATTTTATAGTCTTGCATTGCCAGACCTTCCTCCACAGCGCTGCACAGGAGGGTCTGGCTAGTCCACAAAGCATTCCGGGATGTTAGAAAAACCTCTGGTCTGGTTTATTTAAACCAGTCACAATCGTCATGGGCGGCACTGAGCATCTGCAAAATAGCCTCAGGAAGGAACTTGTTTTGGTGGAACATGTGTACATTCAAAGGTTGTTTTAGTCGTGCAACAGAAAACTCAGATTGGACAGATAGCCTAGCTAGCTGTCTGGATTTATCCTGCAGAGATCGGAGGAGCAGTTAACCATAGTCCTCATAGATCGACCAGAGTTTAGAACGGCAACACAAAGAAAGCGGAAGGTAATGGACATGCGGCTAAAAAGAAGGACATCCGGCGGGTATTTCCAGCGGCACCAGAGCAATCCCAGAAGTGGAACGTCGTGGATAAAGATTACGTATCTTATAACTTGAGCTGTAAAACTACTACTTCTCTAAAAATCAAACCAAGTAGACATAAATCAGCCGTTTTGGTAGAGTTAGGGCTGCCATGTTGTACGCACCAGAACAACACTTGACTTTAGCCTGATAACAGCAGGATTATTTGTTGTTTTATAAACACACTCAAATCAGAACGGATAAGAAAGGGTGTCCCTAATCAGGATCCTTGAATGTAGTATTGGCTGCTAAGCTGACGATGGCTGCATACACATTTTAATGACGTTGTTATGGAAATATGCAGTTTGGTCCGTGACAACCAGAAAATCGATGTATCACCATGTCAAATGATAATTTTTGTTCAACATTTAAGCAATTGCAATAAGCTTTCTAGCCTTCTAAATCACATGCGCTTTAAGGTATAAAACAATGCTTGTTATCATGGAAACACTATTAAAAAAAAATGTCCCTAGGACCTGTGTTCACCAAGGCGTGTTATAAATCTTGTGAAACTGAACCGGGCAAAAAGAGGATCATGGGAAAATTGTGGCTCAAAGTATATCTGCTAACAGCATGATACACCAGTAAAACATGCATTCAGATTTCAGACACACACACACACACACACATTTGGAGCAGCTTATACAATCCTGACAATGTGGAAACTTTGCCTCACCAATGAGGTCTGCAGCCATAGAGATAAAAGATAGAGGAAAGGAGAGGGAGGCAGGGAGAAGATAAGAGAAAAAAAAGTAGGAAACTACATGTCATCTGTCGTATTGCTGTGATGCATACCCCTAGGACAGTCCTTTAAACAGGGCTAATCTGTGTGTGCATATATGTGTGTGTCTGTGTGTGTGTGAGAGAAAGAGAGTGAGAGATGTGACAGAGACCCTTTTTACTCCAGTTATCTTTAAGCACTACTAACAGTAGCTAAAGCCCTGCGGGCCTGTCCGGTACGAACACAGTCATTCATCACACACACACACACACACACACACACACACACACACACACACACACACACACACACACACACACACACACACACACACACACACACACACACACACACAGCAGATTTCCAAACCATTCATCACAGCAGACAGGGGGAGAAGGGGAAGAAAGTGAGGAGGGGAGGAGAAACTCACTCACTATGCTAGACTCATACTGTGTATAACTACTGCGCTTTCATCTCCCTCTGAAAGAGCGATCACGCAGACAAACTTGCAGAAAACACTGATTTCCTACAGTATGGCACACTTGGCACTTCTCTCTTGTGATGTGCTCTCAAATTTTCCTTGCGGTTTTGTAGCCATGAATAAACCTTCAAATATTCTCAGCTTGTCAATTTCAAGCACGGGCCCGGCAGCCCCAGGTGCACAGAGCCATTCTTCCGAACATGGTTTAGGCATTTTTGAAGCGGATACTTCTGTTGAGACACATCTCTGTGTGATCATAAGAGTGCCAAAACATGATGAGTTTCTGCACTACATTCCTACAGAGAGAGAACTAGAGGGTAAGTAGTTACATTTTTATGGAATTCTGCATGTAGTAACACCAAATGTCTCTTTATTCTTCATATTGTATCAAACTGATGAATATATATGGCATGACGTGAATTAAAGCTATTTGAAATAACCAACAACTTCTCCAAATTAAATGTCAAAATATGTCGTTTGTAACTGCCCTTCAAAATGACACAAAGTATTTTCTAATCTGGCAGGATGACAATTCATCTTTGCCATAATATTATAAAGCCATAATATTATCTGACAACTCCATGCTCAATGTTTGGTTAGGTTTAGGCACAAACACAACTTGGTTAGGTTTAGGATGGTTTGGGTTGAAGGTTAGAAAATGTTTTTTCTTGTTTGAAAAAAATACTTTGTTAGGACCTTCTACCTTTGTGGCTTTATGATAACGTCACCTAACTTCCTCTTTTGCTCCCAATCAACACAAGTCATACTTCCTTCAACAGCTAGAGGGCTTTGTCACCTGAATGTAAACAAATGTTGTTTTTAAGGCATTTTCTTGATTGATGCTGTTGTTTTTCTTGTGAGGACAGTCTTGAAACTTGAGCTGCACATTGTGCTAAATTTCTAGTAATTTTAACTTTGAATGCATCAGTGAGGAATGGATAGAGTAGATAGTTTGTAAGTAGTACTCACACATGAGCGACCTGCAAATTTAACAAAACATTTTTTTATTTCATGTTGAAAAATGAGGAGGGAGCGAGTCTGCTAGAGTTGGCCAATGCGTGAGAGGGGGAGGGTCCGTGAGTGATTTGTCAACTGCATGGGTATCGTCATCTACACTCTGTGTCTTGCTTTTGTGGCGTCACAATCATCGTCTGTAAAAGTCAACCATGGAGAAACATGCACATGCTGTTGCACGGCAATGTTGCAGTCCATAAAACATTTATAGTAGAGTAGTGATCCACAGCTGAAGTTCAGCTATTTTATTTGCTAAAGATTGCTGTGTAGTGATAGTCGATAAGGAGTTAGCTTTAGCCTTTAGACCTTCTCTTTGTCCCCCACTTTGTTTATGGTCTCAACCAGGGTGCGATTTTCCTGGGGGGAAAATTTTATCCCCGGTGGGGACAAAATGTATCCGCCTCTCAAAGTGATGAATTCTAATTTACCAATAGACCATATTTTATATAGCCTATATCTAAAATAGAAGTATTTTAAACTAAATAAAGCGCTGTAACGTGAACACATAGTGCCATAGAATGATAAAATCCGAGAGGCAGTTGCTGGTTGTATTTAGCCGCTACAGAGCTCCGAGACGCCGGCTACCAGCAGCAGTTGTTCAAAAGGTGACTGCGAGCTGGCTACAGGCAGACCGCCAGTGTCAGGGGCTATGGTAGTTGAGTTTAGCCAGAAAAAGTGAGCGTTGTGGCTGGGTTAGCTCAGTTGGTAGAGCAGGTGCACACATGTAAAGGTTTACTGCTCAACGCAGCGGCCGTGGGTTCGACTCCGACCTGTGGCCCTTTGCTGCATGTCATTGGCCCTCTCTCTCCACTTTCATGTCGTCATGTGAAAATAAGGCCTAAAAATACCCCAAAAAATAAGCTTTTAAGAAGAAAAAAAAAAAAAGTGAGCGTCAGGCCAATGACAGTTACGTTTATGCAACTAGTGTTGCTGTAAAAGATGCAAAATGTCTCCCTGCTTCTATCACTTCCATTTTATCACTGTCCTTTCTACTTTCTGTCCATTCTACTTTTACTGTAAAGTTTATGGGTACATAACGGTCAGACATGAGTGAGAGGGAGAGATATGAGTGTGAATGTGGTTTCTCAGGGGACCAGAGTGATGAGACAGAAATACATTCCAGTCAAAAAGTACATCTGGGCACAACAGTGTGTGTGTGTGTGTGTGTGTTGTACGTCTATCCTTTTTTCCAACGTATAACCCCAAGTAATGGCAAAATATTACTTAATGCAATGTTCTAAAAAGTAATAAAACACACACACACACACACACACACACACACACACACACACACACACACACACACACACACACACACACACACACACACACACACACACACACACACACACACACACACAGGTGTTTGCTTGTGCATGCCCTTCCAGCTGTGCAGGTTCACAGTGATTGAGTGTGCTCACAAGATCAACAGAGCAGTAATTTAACAGAGGAAATGACATCCATCCCACCACCCATCTCTCCTGCTGTCTCATTCCTCAACTCGCCATTCCTCATTCTTTCCTTCAGTCCATCCATCTCATTCCCCTGCTTGTCTCCTCTGTCTTCTTCTCCTTCTCCTCTCATCTCCTGGCCTCACATCTCTACTTGTCTTTACTCTACCATTAAATAGAATTTCACTTGTTTTGATATGATTTGGTCAATTCAATTCAAAGCTTCTCGATGTCAACTGGCTCATCTTACCACAACACAGGACATGCTTGGAGGGCTGTGACTCAGGAGGTAGAGCCAATATCCCATTGACTGAACAGTATGATTGTTGGGTCAATACCCTGCTCCACATGTCAAAATGTCCTTAAGCAAAACACTGAACCCCACATTGCTTCTGGCCAGGCGCTGCTCTGTGTGTTACCTTATAAGGGCGGTCAGTTTTACCGTCTACGCCAGCATGTCATCAATATGTTGTAGGATGGCCTCTAGATTACTCTTATTAAAAATCTCAAAGTAAATTCAATGGGAGGATTTGTCTCCAATGCCATCCCAATCAGATCTTAAAGTTGAGTTCCGGCACTATTTGATAAAGATAGTGTTACACTACACTACTCTCTGTCTCTAAAAAGAATACAAAATGTGTGTAAGACATCCACTGAGGAGGTACAGTATCTTACAAACTGTTTTAATTCACATTAGATAAAGTGAAAGAGGATGTTACGCTACTCTCTTATATGGATATTTCAGTTTAACAGTTTAAATTAAGTTCATTTTTAGCTATTTTATAACATTTTAATGCAATCAAAGCAACTCAACATTAGTTTATTGATGGAAGATACTAGTATTCACAATAAAGACATATTTATTGTAACTGATATAAACAGACCTGTGCGTTTTTTTGCACACTTCTGTTTGCACTTCAGCTGCAAACGTTTGCACGTACACAGTCAAGCTGTGATGGGAAGACTCCTTCGCTGGCCTCTTTACCTGCAATAAAAAAGATGCCTGCTTCTTAAAGTGCTAAGAGCTGAGTATATTTTTACTCAATGTGCGTGTGTGATTAAAGTTAAAAACCAATTTAACCAGAAAAGCCTTGTGCTTCCAGTCGTCTCATATCATCTCATAGCAACAGTAAGAACCATGACTAGCACATTCCACAAGCATCTGCTCAGTGCTGCTGCTAGCTCCAAAAAGGACTCAAGCCCTAAGTGCTACCTATCTCTCTCAGAATGAGCACAGAAAGCTATTGAATAAGTGTAAGTACCAAACCTTATTTATTTGTATTTATTCCAAATCAGTGATATGCCTCCAGCTCCTACAGACACTGAATTTCTGGAGCATCATTCCACAGCTGACCCTGCAGTCTCTGACTTGCTGACCAAGGTGATAATAGCATGTCTGTTGTATTACAAGCATGTATATATTTGAATCTATTCTATATTGACAGGTTTCTGAGTGGTTTCTTACCCAAATTTACGAAACACAACAATATAGGCCTATATATGTTTTGTTAATTTAATAGCACAAGGTTTCAGCACATATGTTTCAGTCTTACTTGACTATTTTTTACTTTATGAATTCAATCATATACAGTATCTAATGTAATTTGGACATTAGCCGCATCCTGTGCAGGGTAAACACCAGCTGAGGGGGTTATACTTTGCAAAAGTACAATAGGTTTTGCTCACTACCTATTCTTTATTTAAAAAACTAAAAACAACAAGTAGTACATACTTTAACAGCCACTAGCAATATACAACACAATCAGGGACATAGGCTGACATTATTTGGACTTCTTTGTTTTATTGAATTGGCTACAAAGACTTGTGTACCTTCCTCTGTATAACAAATGTAGGATTAAGGTACTGTATAACCAGCCATACTGTGTAGTTCACATTGAAATCAAAAGCCAATACATATGTAATGAGCACATGTGAACTGGCAGTAACTGTGAGGACAGCTTGGCAACCACTGTGGGCACAGTCAAACTCTGTGTAATGTACCCGTAGGCTGAACTGTATTCAAAGACAAACCCTTTTCACCAAATGTCAAACATTGCGACCAAAACAGCATTCTCTCAAAACCAACCGCCACACTGTAGCTACTGTTTGTGTGTCTGCTGAGCTCCCAGCCTGGGTAAACACAGATTGTCTTAGACAGAAGGTTTGGGAATCCAAAACCAACACATTAATGGGGGAGTCATTTGGCAAAGTTTGTTTAAAAAAAAAAAAAAAAAAAAAAAAAAAAAGTTGATAAGTACGACAGATGAGGCTACTTAGCGAGTGAACAATGAATAGTCTTACATATTCTGCTGAATTAAAGGGGTGGCTAGTTGATGTATCGTAAAGCCTGCCTGTAATAATATAGGAGGTTGTTTCTACCAGTAAATTCAGGTGAAATAAATTCACCAGAAATGCATTTAGTATTGCCTGTGAAAAGTATTCAGTTCAGTATTTATTTAGTGTTTTATTGTCTCTTTGTCAGACTACATCACTGCTGGAAGCAGATTAGATTAAGAAGCATATTGTAGGTAAGTGTGAAAGACATACGCCATTTAGTTTGTGGATCTTCTGAACATCCTAAATTATCATTGCTCTCTAACAGCACAAATACAGTATGACTTAAAATTTTAAATAATAATATACTAGTTTTATTTCATATAATGAACACTTTTGCATACTGTAGTATGCCATTGTTACGCGTGTAGGGAAGCTGCATATACAATGTGGGCAGAAGTTTTGTTTTATTAGTGTTCCTGCATTGTTATTGGTTTTACTGTGTGCTACATTGTACTCCACAATTACATGTGAATGTGGTTAGATTGTGAGTGATGTGTATGATTAGTGGCATTCTCCCCAATAGTGTTTACCTAGATTGGCCTGTCACAGTCCTGATGGTAATATTTGCTCTTCACATATATCTGCATTATGTTAGAAAGATAAGGGTCTGATTACCCGTTTAAAATAATTTGACACCTCAAACTTAGAGCCTTCAATTTACTTCAAAAGGAAAATAGCAGCTCATTGGTAGTGATTGTATTTAGACTTTGACATTTTTATCTTACCCCTGTTTGTTTACCAAACACTGTGATTGCCTTGATTTTCAATTAGTATATACCTACACAAAACACACTGATTGATTACTAGTTAGCATGATGTAATCAGCAATATCCCCAATCTAAAGCTGCCAGATGGGTCTGTTGCTGCATTTATCTCCTGGAATTTTTGAGACAATTTGGCTCACAAGGCTCAGCAAAGAACACCTTAACAAATAGTAAAATAAGAAAAGGTGCAATGCAGAGACAGAGGTGAGTGTGTAGGAGAACAAGACCTTTCCCTCGCCTTGTTCCTGTGAGTGTCCACAGTTCTGCCCTGAGTGTAACTACACTTTCAGTCCCCCTGGGAGTCTCCACACACAGACACACTGCAGGGTAGCAGCGCAGTGAACAGTACTTGTCCCCAGGCAAAAAGTCAACCTCTGCTGATGAAAACTAAAGAGACACACACATGCGCACAGGCACACGCACACACGCACTCGCAGACGCACACCAAAATAAAAACAAACAAATTCTTTTGATACTTGTTCACACATGGTCATGGATGAAAGAGTTACACAGGAGTTAAAGGGGACATATTATGAAAAACTGTGCACATACATTTGGGTATCTGGAGTGTCTATCAGCCCTCAAACTGTGAAATAATGTGGGCAGCCATTCAGATGTGGCTCCCCTTCCTATCACTGCCGTCACATGCAGATTCATTCGAATATACTGCCCCCCCATCTGAGTATCTCCACCCATGGCTCGAGATGGAGCGTTTCAGACAGGTACATTCCAAAAAATTAATGTGTTTTTTAAACATAAATAGAGCAGGTAAACATGTTTTTTTAGAAACCCAAAATGCAAGTATAAACCTGAAAATGACCATTATAGATCTCTGTTAAAGTGATGGTTTGGAGTAATTTGACCATAGGCTGCTTTGCACCTTGACCTCGAGCCAAACAACCCCCCATATGCTTTTTTCCCTTGTTATAACGTTGGTCGAGTTAGCGTTATCAGCTGGTTAGCTTAGTGCAGGCGCTAATGGATCCATGTTTGTATCTCATCAAGTACCCCACTAATAAATGAATGATACCAAACGTCTACAGTAGTAAACAGTTTCTGTACTTATAAAACGCGGCATTAGAAAGTTTGTAACTACACCAGAAGTATATTTAAATAACACTTGCCTGATGGATACTCCTCTTGGCTGCTATCGCGCGAAATCACGCACAGGGCACAACATCTATTGCCGGAAAAGACTACTGGAGAAGAAGATCCAAGAAGTGAGTGAACAGCAGAAGCAGCAGAAGCAGCGTGAGACGATAGGACAAGATGCCACACAGTTGTATATATCCCGGCTGCGGTTTAAAAGCAATAGATGTTGTGCTCTGTGCAGGATCTCGCGCGGTAGCAGCCAAGAGGAGTATCCAACAGGCAAGTGTTATTTAAATAGTTGTTTTATGTTCTTAGTGTTTTTGTGTATTTTGTATTGGCATGTATGTGTGGTTGTACTGCTGCCTGCCTTGGCCAGGACACTCTTGAAAAAGAGATTTTTAATCTCAACGAGTTTCTTCCTGGTTAAATAAAGGTTAAATAAAATTAAAATATACTTCTGGTGTAGTTACAAACTTTCTAATGCCTCCTTTTATAAGTACAGAAACTATTTGTACTACTGTAGACGTGTGGTATCATTCCGGGCATTATTAGTGGGGTACTTTACGAGATACAAACGTGGATCCATTAGCGCCTGCACTAAGCTAACCAGCAGATAACGCTAACTCGACCAACGTTATAACAAGGGAAAAAAGCTTATGGGGGGTTGTTTGGCTCGAGGTCAAGGTGAAAAGCAGCCTTGGGTGAAATTACTCCGAACCATCACTTTAAGCATCACAAGACCAAACCTGACACGAACGACAAAACCAGCTTTTCAATTTCTTGCAGAAACCTTTTAACATACCTGCAAACTCAGAAGGGCTGAAAAAGGTGACACATTTTACACCCCCCTGTTAAATGACAAAAACAACCACTGGATGGGAAAAGGGTATTTTACAATAACAGTAGCTGCCCACTGTCATACGTTCCTCTCCAGTGAAATACAGACAAACTTTTACACCGTTTAGCTGTCAGCATTTTAACCATGTTTACTCCAGCTGCTAGCTAACTGTAGGCTAACGTTACCTGCTGCCAAGTGTCCCTTGCGGTGATGTTTAGGTTGCCTCTAACGTCCGTTTCGGAGCATCAGAGAGAAGCGCAGGCATTTTAGTGGCACTTAAATTCGCGTTGCTATTCGGTCCGGTAGATAACGATCGTTAAGGCCGTATATGGCCAATGCCGTATATACCCGACCACAACCACAGTTTCAATATGATGGTCAAGCACTTCAGCAACAAGAGACAAGGAACCTACGGTTGTTATTTTAGAATAATCTGTCAAATGCTGGGGTAACTCAAGTAAATTAACCACGCAAAACATGTTTACATGTTAAAGTAAACCCAGTTGGGGTGGGGGAAGATTTTGATATAGAGAGACAGAAACCAGAGCTTGGCTGGTTCAGGTGTAGATTGGTGGAAGCAATGGGTAGTGCTTTAACTTCTCTCAACAACCATTGTTTAGGTGTCCTTGAACAAGGCACCCAATAGTTATTGCTCTTGTGGAGCTGTGAAAGAGGACAGAGAAGGTTGTGCAAAGAAGCTTCCAATTAGGGCAAGTGGGGGCACATTATTGAAAATATGATTATTGCTAGATGAAATCCCCAGTACAAAAAAAATACAAGAAAAGTGTGTAAACCAATATAAAAGATCTGCCAAACTGCAGCTAGTGTAGTGGAGAATATATGCATTCAGGCAAGGTCAGCTATCACTTATAGTAAAAAGAAAATCCTCTATGAGCTGTTAACAAAGTGGATGAACAAAGACAGAGGAACATTTAAAAACAACCCTAGAAGCAGCTGATCCAGTGTTCATGAACTTTAAGTGAGGTGAGAGTTTAAAAACACACTAAGTGCTGCACCGCTCCAGTTTTGCCAGGGATAGATAGACCATAAAAAATGTACATACACTAGGGCTGCAATATATATATATATATATATATATATATATATCAGTGTTTGTTTGTTTTTTGGGTAAGGAATGTAATGCTGAGGATTTGCCCAAATAAAAAAGTTTATGTAAGATGTGCATAACCAGAATGTCTTAGTTAGAAAGCTATGTGAAACACATTTCTCCTCGACAGAGAAATTATGTAAAAAGAAATGTTAAGCAGGTTTCTTTTTTTCTTTTTTTTAGTTTAGACATTGCAGCAGTTTGTAATTAACTACAGCCAAAGCAAACACATGCACATGAAACAAACATAATCCAAGCAAAGACATAAATAGGTACATTTTAGCCCTCTGAGTTCAGTTCAACATAATCCATTTAAAAGTAATTGGTTTGGGAACATGGGCCAAACCACGGACAATGGCAAGTAAAAGAATGCTGTATGTCAGCAGAATGCTTGTCACTTTGACCGAGTCTGTTGAACAACGGCTTTGGCATTATTATTCTGGTTTACAAAGCTAGTGGTTAATCCTCATCTAGATATAACAAATCATACTCAAACCAGCATTAACAACTTTCTTTTTCCTTTTTTTGTCTTTTTGCATCTTAACTGCAGGGCTAAAATTAATGGAGTAGCTTAGGTCAGCCAGACACATTCCCCTGTAGCAGCAACCATGATATTTACATACACCACTGGGCTTATTATACAATATATACACATATCATCACACATTAGCAGATAAACATTCAGAGCCTTATCTGAACATCAAGCTTTCAGGGGCTCTGCTTGATAATGACTCATTCTCTCTATTTTGAGGCGAAGCTGTTTGCATGCAGATAACCACAAACAAACAGGGCAGATAATTGCACACACAAAATGAAATATGAAGAAGAATGTGCAAAGACATGTGCAGGATATGAACAACTGCTTAGATGGATGGTTGGATGAGCACAAATGCAGGAACACACATACACAGAGTCAGTGAATGCCGCCTATAATCTGCCCGAGAGAAAATATCCCTTCTTGTTCCAATTAGTAACGAAAGGCATCTTTCCCAAGCTTAATGTGTAGTTAGTGTCATATGTGTCTACTCTGTATCTCTTTCTCCCATTTCTCATTTTCTCGCGGCTAGCAGCATTGTATATAGCATCCACAGCAGGCAAACACTCAGAAAGTCCAGTGAGCTGAAAATGCAGAAGTCTTGTCATGAAAAATAGATTTGCTCTATAAAAAGAAGGTACAGTCTATATCCTTCATTCTTTTAGGGTTGTTTCTACAACACTGGAAGTGATCTGGAGAAGTTTGCAGAGTATATCTAATGTGGGTAAATTATACAGATGATTACCCTTTTTTACAGATTACAGTTGTTTCAGCTGGAAAAAGCGCGCAGGCCATGTACTTGTGAGATTTTGTCACATAATGCCATCGTCTCTGGCATGGTTACACAGACTGCTTAATTAAACTACAGATACATGAAATAAGCAATGATGAATGTCAAAATGTCCCATTTCTTCAGCAAAAATTAGACAAGGTGGGAGACACAAGGTGGACTTACAGTAGTGTGTTAAAAAAAGAATATAGTGTAGCATCACTGCTGCTGCCCACTGATAGTAAAGCAGCTCCTGACTAGGACTGTGTTTGAGGGGTCCACAGTAAAGTTTTTTTTTTTTTTAAACATGCCTCCAAACAGAAGAATATAGGCCTATTTATCAGACCATGGCGTCAAAAATATACATATATACATATATACAAGGACATAAAGCACAATTTGCAGTTAAGTATTCAGATGTGGTAATACTCTCAGGTGAAACAGCAGTTCACACAGTTAAGGTAGACTTATCTTATTTTGATTCAAACATATCAGCTGTGTAGGAGTGATAATCTCTGTATTAAAGTAATTAGCAGTGTTCTAGTCAAGACCACCTTAACTGAGACCAAGTCATCACTAAGACCAGAGTGCATCAAGACCGAGACAAGACCAAGACTTTGAGGGGTTGAGTCCAAGTCAAGACCAGAACAGTGCGAGTCCCACACTGCATGACATGATAAAATTTGGAAAATGCTAACCATAGGCATTCCTCAAATTGATCT
Source organism: Perca fluviatilis (assembly GCF_010015445.1). Lineage (NCBI taxonomy): Eukaryota > Metazoa > Chordata > Actinopteri > Perciformes > Percidae > Perca > Perca fluviatilis. Next base: position 27,629,151 of record NC_053113.1, on the reverse strand, counting down.
GAAAAGATCCACATTACCATAAAAAACACACAGAAAAAATAATTAAGAATCTTCTTCTCATTTTGCCATACGTGTATCATGGTGGCAAATAACTGTTAGCTGGCAAACAACTGAAACTAAATCCTGAAACCTACAGTATATATCAAGCTAATATGTATAGCTAATATTTGCTAAATCACTTTAGGTGAGGGGTGAAGATTTCTGAAGAGTTTTGGTGCAGAGGCAGATTAATAATGTTAGCTTGCTAGCTTCGCTACCCTCACTTACACTTAGCTTACGTTTCATTATGCTTTATTTTTAAAAATCAAAGGTGCTTCCAGCTGTCTCAGTCAGCGTTACATTGCAGAATTTTCACACTGCTGTGCATTTTCTTTTAGATATTGTTTTGCAAATAAACTCCTTATGGTTTAGGTAGACAAATGTTATTACTGACGATTTGGCTCCCAGACAGCCAGAGCTTGTTCTCCTGTCTCCCGCATTCACTTTCTTGGGAGTGCGTGTTAAAAGGGGGGGGGGGGGAAGTTGTACAACCAATCACAGTAATGATGTTACCACATAAATCAGACAATTTAGTGATATCCCTGCAATTGTGGTCTTCACTGCTCTTGAATAAAATCTCGAGTCCTCTTTATCTGAGACAGAGACGAGACCGAGTAAAAATGCTGTCGATTCTGAGACAAGACAGACCTTCAAAAAGTGGTCTTGATCTTGAGTACTACAATACTGATAATTCGTAAAACAAGTAGTACACCTCCACCTTTCTTTTTATAACTACATTTACTACCGACTTACTCTAAAATAAACAGCAATTGTTTCACATTACCGAATTCAGTCCTGTACAATCCTGTGGCCATATGCAACAAAAACTCAGCTTCTCTCTCCCTCTCTCTGCAGATCTAATCTCCCTCTCATTCTTCCCAGACAACTGCTCTGACAATATTACCTTCCCATATGGAGAATATTACTCTAGTATGCCATCTGTACTATCATCCATCCCCTCGAGCGTGTGGCCGTATGTGTGCGTGTGTGAGGAACAGAGCCTGTGGGAGAATGAGTGAAGAAAGATGAAGGACATTGTGTGTGTGTGTGTGTGTGTGTGTGTGTGTGTCTATAGTCATTTGAATGAGATGAAGAGTGAATTTACGTGCACGTGCATTGGTTCCAATATTTCACAGTCTGTGTAGTGTAATAATACCCACACAGAGCTGATTGTCATAGTTGATGCTCTTTGTCGGTGGGGGAGTTTTAATGACTCTGTCACATTCTTCACAAACACAATTATCATTGTTCATGCATAAGCTAAATACAAGTCACAGAACATTTTTTTCTAGAACATCAAGCAGACAACAATCACACAGCAGGTAGAGCATACATCTTCTTGCTTTTCACAAAGATGATAGATGTGATTAGATACAAATGGCAACCTATACACAAATAGAGCGCTGCACTTACACATGCACAGCCTTGAACTGTATGTCTTGGTAAGCTGAAGAGTTGCCTTTCTCTTCATTTCTTCTCCCTCTCTCACCCCTCCTCTTTCATCCAAAGCAGACACGGAACACATTCCTGACCCAAATTTTTCCTTTCTAGTCTCACCTACTGCCTTACAAACACCACAACCTGTCTGAGGTAATATTGCCTTTTCCCTCTGTTGAGACGAAAGTGGTGGATCGACTGATATTGCCAGAAAAAAAGAAGAAAGAAACAAAGAAAGACTGCAGAGCTTAATTTAACAGAGAAAAGTAATGGGCTCCATCTTGGCACATTAAAGACACTCCCGCACACAGTTTGACATTTACCTATGGGAGTTCTATATGTGTAATTACTAACTATGTGTTCACAACTATTGCAATCAAGGGTTTCAGAGTGGAGTATTTCCATCCAGCTGCTCAGTCGACAGACAATAATAGCTGCTAATGAACGGTATTTAGCTACTGGAATTAAAATGCAGTGTCTACTGCAGACCCATACTGTAAAAGGAAAGACAAAATTTCAGAAATACAAACATATCTTTTCATGTACTGTGCTTACAGAGACAATATAGACACTGCTGGATAGCACTGAGCAGTGTCCTCTAACTTAAGAAAATTAGAGAGGAAAAAAACTAAACAACAGCAGTCGGGTCCTCTAGGCAGTTGGTGATCCCATTTAGTAAGCACCCTCTGGTGACTCCTCCAACTAAAAGGGCCCTAGATAGGAAGGCTTTGACCTTGTTT